>NW_008751859.1:943388-956383 GCF_000715545.1 Opisthorchis viverrini | reverse complement strand
TGGCTGCCAACCAATGTCAGTGGCGTTCTTGTTGTCAGTTTTTGTCCAGATTGCCTGAGTGACTGTCTGGAGGGGTAGGCATCTCGGAATGATTGTGGTAAGCTAGCACCAAGTCTCTCCCCCGTCCACCTTTACTCTTTTCTTTACCATGAGGCTTTCATATAAAACTCATGGTTGTACAGCAGTTAAGCATCGGTGTCGAACACTGATGTAATGCCATCGATGATGATGATGATGATGACCTTCGAGACATTCTAGTGGCTCCCTCAGACAAAGGTTTTCTCTCTCTGAAGAGGGAGATGGTAGTACACCGTCGATGCTTGAGCACAGGGTTTGATCCATATCAGTCTAACACTGGTGGCCCATATGAGCGAGTTAACAGTCTGGCAATAAGAAACCGCTTTTAACCCAGTCGGGGAGGAGGCAATCGGTGCACAGATTTGGGCGGTGTCAGCAATGAAAAACAATAGAATACTCGAATTAATACATTTCCATTTATGAACATTGGTCACTCATATAGCAAGTCGGGAAGTGTATTCTGGAAGTAATACACGGTTGATTTATGTAATTACGTGTTGCCAAGTCGCGCAAGTATAACTAATCTAGCTGCACACATGTCGTGGTCTACGGCTGTAAGAAACATTCGGTCGAAAGAGCGCAATAGAGGAAGGACTCATCAGTTACATGGATGAGCAAGAGAACCGTTATCGACTGGGTCTACATATAAAACAGTAAGTTTGAAGAAGATTAACTGAAGAAGCTGTTACAGGCTCTCAGTCACAAACGTCCTTTCCCGAAAGACACTTCCCTACACAAAGCCATTCGTAAAAGTGTTCACGGCGTTTTACAAACAAAAGAGACTGGATGCTACTGAAGTCCTTGTAAATGGATGGCTCTATCTGTTCCCTTCTTTAGGGAATAAGCCATCAAGCAGTGCTTGGGGAGACAAATGAGTGGACATGTAATTATGGCCTGTTTATGCCACCGGTGACCCCAAAAACACCCTGGAATATTGGTGGTCATATCGAAACCTCTATGAATAACCGTGGGCAGTTAGACAATGCTATAGCAAGTGGACCATTTGCGAGTAGAAGGCATACCACTGAACGAAGTACGAGCAAGGTAGTGATGATGAGCTGCCCACTGCTCAACGAAACTGATTGTTGATTTTCTCGGTTGTTTACTATCACCCACTAACTCGCTTACTACTCAATTAAAACGGTTCCAAAGTGCATTATTATTAGCGAATATACACTCATTTTCAAACTAATTTGGTTTTTCGAGAGACTCACCTGGAACCCAGCTAAATCTCTCGTTTATGCTGTTCTCAGGCTAGGCCATGAAAAGGAAATCAGTGAACTGTCCCACCGTGTTCGGTAGTTACTGACTCAATTACCGAAACTTTTCAGTAATGACAGCATAAGCAGAGGTTCCTCTTAGTTCAACCTTGAATAGACAACGCATTATGTTTATCTGTGTTCTGTGAATTAGGACTGGCTGATATCACTCATACTTGGCATAAACAGACTTCAAAAAATAACGTTTTTCGCAGTGCCTGGAGAGCAGGCTTATTAAAAAAGTGAATTAATTCCAAACAAACGCCCTAGCATATGCTAAAAGATCTCAACATGGGATGTTTTATGCGCATGTTGCTTTACTAAGTTGGCTAAAAGGAAAGAAATTACGAAGGTGACTTGTGACGTAAAAAAATTCACGCTGTGTAGAGTTTATCCGTTTTCAGAGTTATGTTGCCCACTGGGCCAGCAGCAGACAAGCTTAAGTAGCGATTTTTGGAAGATGACGTACCACACAGGCGGGACACTTGTCCATTGTCCCCACATCTTTGAGGTCATCTGGACACTTGTCGCACACGTAGCACGTCAAAGGTCTCACTAAAACAGTCGTTAAACTAGCGAATAGGCAGCACAAACTCACCTTCACTCATGATGACGAACAATGTTGTCACAACCAAATGAAAGTGCGTGCTCATCGTAGTAGAAATCCAATGAGTTTAAAAGATTCATATGACGGTACACTGGGTAATGGGGCGCTTATTTATATCGAGGCGAATCCAGTTATTAAAATGACTCACCGTGATGCACAAGCACAAACGTTACTTTATTCATGTTATAGAGAAATGTGCACCTAATCAGTGAATAGAAACTGTGCAGGATTTTTTTCAGCCAGGCTATGTAACTCCCAACACTGCATCACACCAAAACCAGGTCGTATGGTTTAGCTAGCGCTAATCTGCGTAGATTCTAGCATATGTCAAACCAGTTCAGGATGTCAATCAGCTTCATACGTGCGGCATGGGGTTCATTACGATGTATCATATCACCCAACACAACATCCCACTTCACAGACTGAAAGTCATGGAATAGGTCCACAAGTTCTCATGTCCCACGCCGTTTGAAATCATACAGCCCCAAAGTAAACATAACAACCTATCAATTTATAAATCATTACGTGTTGAAAGATCTTCACCCGTTTTTTGTCGGGTTATTTCACACCGTATAAAAAGGTAAAACTGGAGCAGCAATTTGTTTACGTGAAAAGGTCGCAGTTTCATCGAGATTGCGAGGAAAACATGTCATAGAGTCAGAGTGAAACAGCATTCTAGCAAAATGCCTGACAGATTGTCGAACGTTTGGTGAAATCCTACAACCAAAATTCCCGGTCGCGGATGACTGGTCGCCGAATAGCCAGTATCCCTGGCCCTTCATATGATTCGTGAGACCGCGGACTGGTGAAGTCGACGCCCGAAACCCTGTCTCCAGTTGGTCAGAAAATGGATATTCCAGTCTACTACCTTCCAGTAACCGTCTAGCGTCATTTGTTAACGGTGCTCTCACAATTCCAGAATGTCTCTGCGGTTATGTATAGAGTATGGTTTTACACAGTGTGCTTTTGGAGAGGCTAGCTTTGCAGGACCAGACTGATGACTTACCTGAGACGTTTCAGACAAGGCATGACGTTATTCCTTCGTTGGGACGATGGCAGTGGGAAACGAACAAAGGCCAGTGACACACTGAGCATCCAAACCTACCTAAACGGATTACCTCTATAAACTGTATACGAAGGAGTTAATACGCCCGGACGATAATTCCTGCCACTGACGTTTGATGTTAGATAGACTCGATGATAAACAGCGCAGTATGATACTTTGCGACCAAGGTACGTTTTACTGAATACCCTCATGTTCACAACCAAAACCTTCGATAAGTTTTGCCAGCATAGCGTGCCCCACAACCACGGGGTAGCTGGTACTTTCGTGATGTCATCATTCGTATTGTAGCTAGTGCAAGCTTTCATGTTTGGGGAGTTGCCTAGTTCAGAGAAGTTTCCGATAGGCGAACACATCACCACATGGTTCCAATGAAAACATCTGTGAATGATGTACAGTTTCACACGGTGAGATCTTGTAGATATCTCTACTGGCGAGCACATAAATGAAAGATTCCTGCTGTTGAATAATTCCACAGTGTGTGAGTTAACGGATTAACTGTGGAGTTGAAATATGGATGAACATATATTTAAAACCACTTTCGGGGGGTAAATGTTAGATTCTACCATCAAATGGTTGGATGTTTGGACAGTAGACAAATCATCAGCACTGCCTTGGTCGTACGTTGTCTAATCGTTTATCTGCTTCCGGCAAGTGGTCCATTTTTTAATGCATCGCCCACATAACGCATGAACTACGGTCATCCCGAGCGGTCTTAGCAGAGCTGCCACCATGACAAGGATGAGAGACTAGCAGACCAGCTCAAAAAATACCTGCTGGGGTGGCCAATAAGGATGGAGTTCCAGTTAGGTTCAAATGACCCCTGAAAACTTGTCAATAGCATCTGATTTATTCGTGTATAAAATGCCCCAAATTCTTTTCAGAATGAAGTTGGATACATCAGTTTCCTTCGTACAACTTCATTTTTGCTAAAGAGTCGGGAGCAGTTTCTTCATCTTACTGGCCTGCGAGTAGATCCAGTCAATAACAGGTCTTTTGAACTGCCGGGTAGCTAACGAGGTTCATTTGAGTGAGTTACATTAGTAGAGCAGAATATGCTTGTGGCTTGTACGTCTACGATTGGTCAAACAACGAGCGGTCACGTGAATCAGCCTTGTATACGTTCGTGTATATCCTTTCCACTTGCCCTATGAGTGACCGAAATTCATGAATGAAGTATACTGATTGGAGTGTTGCGCTGGCCTTCCTTGTTGATGTCATTCACAACAGTGCACCGATTGAGGAATTACAACTATCTACGTAAGGATGTCAACATGGTCCCACTGATTATAATTTAACAATGATCGTGGATGTTTTCCATTCTCGCCCGAATGGAGCATACATTCAAAACAAACGGCAAACTCGCTCGTACGGGGATCAAACCGAGTGTTCAGACGACGATGTTAGGGTACTGCCTTTCTTGACGGGCACGCCCATATGCGAGACGAGGTGAAATATCCCGAAGTGGATGCTGGTTTGGTGGGTGTTGCAGTGTGATAGGCTGGTACATCTTCCTAGGTGGTGACTAACCACCGGCAACGACCCAAATGGGTTGTTGATCCGTGAGTTAGCACAAAAATGGTTTTTCTGATATCATTATCCCAAATGTTTCTTCAATCAGAGTTTTCGTGTCATCCGACGCGTTGTGGGTGAATTCACGTCAAAAGAGCGCAAAGACATCACTTTATGGTTAATACATGGCCAGAGAGGCAATAACGAGTAGAATTTTTCCGGTTTAAAGTTTCTAAATGATGAAAAATTTATTTGATGTTTGCTTTTTCTGATTGATTCAGGATAGATTTGACTGCAAGACGTACTTGAAAACAGCCGGATCCTAAGTAACCCACCGTCTGACTACTGATGGGTAATCAGCGACGTGAACGACTCGCGCTCAGGGAGGCTTTGGCTTCACTCATCCTTCAGTAACAGAATTCACATCACATAGACAAGTTTTGGGTCCTCGAGCCGGATCCTAAGTAACCCACCGTCTGACTACTGATGGGTAATCAGCGACGTGAACGACTCGCGCTCAGGGAGGCTTTGGCTTCACTCATCCTTCAGTAACAGAATTCACATCACATAGACAAGTTTGGAATGGGTCCTCGAGCGGAGATTTCCCAAACTGACGAGATTTCAAGCAAAAATTTTCAAGCCCTTCTTTTGAAAACCAACAAAAAACATGGGTTTTATTTTGTAGCTCACTAGAATTTATCGTCTGCACTTTGTTCTATTCTTAATGAATGTCCATATTCACAACCCAATACCTGGTCAAACATATTGTCTTAGTTTGAGCACCCAGTTAAATTCCATGCATATCTTGTACTATGCGTGTACTGCTGCTCTCGCAACCTTCACAGGACTCGTGAACAAAATTCGACATCCCATTTATAGGACTGCCACAAGTGCGAAGTCATCCCACGTAGTCATAAACGAGATTTTGTAGAACAGATGAAGTTCCTTGGTTGCTTGATATTTTTCACGCTCATGAGACTCGACTAAGCCCCCTCCTGATTTTACGTCCACGGCTCCGCAATTGTGTGGTATCCCGGATCTAATGCACTCTATGACATGATTCACGTTCAAAAAACCGCTGATATGAATCCCACAATTACCTTCAGGACTGGCATGAGTCACAAAATATACTCATTTTCAAACTCAGCTGGATTGAGCTGACTTTCCCATTTGCGATATTCTTCAGCTGATTGTCCTAAAGAAACGCGTCTCGCCTCCGTTTGCTTTGCTACGCTATTCAAAATGCCTGCAGTATATTTTCTCAAAGAAAAGATTATCTTTAAAACGTCTTCGAAATGCCTTTACCTACCCATGATAAGTTTTCCCATTTTTGTGCTTCATTGAGCAGGCGCACCCCCCAGTTTTCACTCGATGTAACCATATGTCTCTGAACATTGTCCCAAGTGGTGCATCGTTTGTAATTTACAGACGCATTACATCATGATTACCAGACCTAATGCGTGTGGCCCGATTGACAGTGGTAAACCAATCTCAACGAGTTCATCCGGAACCTGTTTCCCCAAATTTTTACTGTTTGGCACACACATATGTGACGGCTATCCTGATCCTGCTTTCGATAAATTGCCCATTTTATTACATATCTGATGGGAAGGAATCGGTGAGTTCACCGAGCTTGGCAGTTGGATTGCCAAAGCGTCTTTTGTATTTCATGCCACGGTACATCTTGATCGACAAATCTAATCGCCTGAAGTAACGCAATCTCAAGGATTTTAGCAGAAAAATGTTTTCGCAAATTTGATCGCGCTACCATGTCTACATTTGAATGGAAAAGGCCCACAAGGACCCCCACTAGGAAGACTAAATCTAACAGCGAAAATCAGGTAATGATAAAATAATCAGGTGCCAAAACTACAGCTGGTTTTTAGATATCACTTCTTAGCTACACGAAACAAGCCACGAAGCCACAAATAAGCGATATGGAAGATGCTAAACTCCAGGAACTCGTGTGGCCTTTTGTAGGAAACGGAATTTCCAAAGGTTGGGTTGCGTTCTCAGCAGATGTCCCCATAGATTGGCCTTCTGTTCGGCTCAGCGTCTCCAGACCGCTTATATTCTTTTGTAGCAACCGTAAAAGAGTTGGCGATGGCCGTTTCACTGAGCGTAAGGCTGCATTATCTGCACAGATGCGCTCCTCGACTGACCCAAACACAGATCCATGTCACAACAAGCATGCACAGATCGGTTTTTACTGATCATTTTTATGCGCGAATTTGGGAACTGCGCATAGGACACGACTGTTTCCAAGTATATTAAGTCGTCAAATTTTTTTCCCAATCTATCAGGAAAGACAGACGTCAAGTGAATTATTCTCCAATTAGAAACCTTGACCAGGAAAATTCCCGCTTATTTCCGACTCTAAGGTTAGACATCAACCAAAACAAAATTTTGGGACACTTTGAGTTAAATTAATCCGCAACCCGTCGAATGACACAGAAAAATCTAGTCGGAATGAGAAAAGAACAAAACAATATTTCCAAGTGCATGCATCGAAATATCTAACAATCAATAAATTGAGTTCACCTGACTGCGTGTTACAAGCACACTCACGTAAACAAAAACTCAAAAAAGCACCGGAAGATCACGTCAGAGTAACAGGAGACCATGTAGTTCTTATCAAGACCGAATGGAAAGTGATCCATTCATCTCTAATTAAAGCACTCAGCCTCTCTTTCTCAATGACTACAAACCAACTTGCACCATGCAAAAAATCATCATGCACCAGAACTGGGCCACTTCAAGTCGCCAAACCTAGAGAAATGTCCCTCAGTGTAATAATACCGTCGCAGCATTGACAGTATGATTCAGAATTGCCTAAATTTGTCATATCTCGCGGTTGCCGTTTTCATGTTGCAAACATCCGCATTCACGCGCAAAAACTTTCATATTCACCATTCACTTTTCAAACAAATACGGTGAACCGAAGTAGATGGGGGTTGGGGATTCCGAACGAACCGCTGTCAAAAGTTTTGTACACCGAAATCGAGCTGTCCATTCATCTAAAGGACCGAGATAGAGAGAGCGACTGAGATGCACGCTGTGCATGTCGAGTCTGGGAATCTCCAATGGGCAACTCCTACAGAACGACAGAGGCTAGATAGGCATACGATGCTTGTGATTTCTCAACCACAGGTGCATTTGTAGTGTCATCTCAAAGATTTCATTCTATGCATGTGACAACCGCGCGAGATTACTAATCTAGGTAATTTTGAATCATACTGTCGGCGCCACGATAGCATTAAACACTGAGGGCATTTCTCAACGTCGGGAGCCTTGAAGTGGCCCAGTGTTAGGTGAGACGTTTTGACGTATGATGATCTCAAGTATGATGCAAATTGTTTTGTAGATATTCAAAGAGAAACAGAGACTGAGTGCTTGAATGAGAGGTGAATGGATCGCCGAATCGGCTAAAGATGTGCTACATATGTAACACTTCAAAGGACTCACTAAACCAGTCATTAAAATAGTGCATCGCCAACGCCGTCTCACCTTCCCCCAGGATGACAATGGTAACAGGAACATCGAAATGAGATCGATAATCGTGATATAAGTGAAATAAGTTTGGAAGTCTTATATTATGACACAGTTAGTTTTTCCTCACTTGTTTATATTTGAGGGTTTCTCAGTCGTTACAGTGACTCACGGTGATTGACGAGCCCCTTTGCTTTATTCACTCCACGGAGTAATGTGCACAGTTTCACTTGGGAAGTCACGTAGTACAACATGTGAACAACTTTGAACCAGACTACGTCACCGCTAGAAATGCACCACGCAGATCCAATTCGCGTGGCGTTTCTGGCGATACTCTTCGGAAAGTCTGGAATATGGCAAACCGATCTAAGATGCCAGGCAGCTTAATATCTACGACGCAAGTGATGTATTCTGTCAACAAACACTTCACATCATTTCACCCCTCGAAGCTTCAAGTTGTTCTGCTTGAACAAAATCCCTTTTCATACGCACCACCGATTTCAGTCTACGTACAGTAAAAAAACATCTTGTTAACTCTCAGTGAATGGCAAAGTCCTTGAATGCCGTCAGCCAAGAATCAACTCAGATCACAAAGCTCCTTTCCTGCTCCTTAGAAATCGGTCTGCGAGTTTGGACTACCATATAACAGTCTTGAAATTATGGAAATCATTACTTATTCGTCTCGTCCAACGTGAAATTAAACAAAACTGACCATTAGAAGGAATAGCATTTCATGACAGTGACGCGCTTCTTACTAAGAAAAGGAACACTGCTCACCGAATTTAGGAGAGGTTAATATATGGGTAAACTTAAATCTCTGATCAGTATCTGTTTCAGTGTACTTATTGTCAAATTTGTTCGTATGGCCTTACTCCAAGGCGTCTGAATCCTCTTTAGAAAACAATGCGAATGGTTTGAATATTTATTTGATATAGATCCGACCCGATCAGATATCCAGTGAGATTCAACGAGTGGATTCCTAAGAGTTGAGTTTTGCTGTCAAAGGTTGTCTGTTGACCAACCTAATCAGTCAGCAATATTCCATCGACTGACTAACTTTTTGTGTCATAGGTGCAGTCACATTTATCACGAATGTTTCGGCAATATGAGACAAGCAATAAAACCCACAGACCAATTATTTAGGACAATACAACCATCAGGACTTAGACAACTGAATGAGGTTTGGGTGAGCATGGATTTAGACACTATCTTTCCAACTGATCTGATAAAAGTCACAGGAATTGAATGCGTTTGATCTGGGTCAATAATTGTGAATTCACGTAGTCCTCCTAACGAGGAAGCAAAGAAGGATTTATCAGACTTCATTGAAACAGCTCACAACTGTAGTGAAAGAGCTTCATTTGTCAGCCATCGTCTTTTCTACGCTTGCGTGACACTGAATTAGGCTGCCTTTGCTATTTTTTTCTGTCAAACCGGAGCACTTAACAGACAACAGATTAAGAAACGTGATGAACAAACAACTCTGTATTCAAATTAAACTGAGTAGTGTTGCGCGATCTCATTCAGGTGTGCATGTGTGGATTCCAAATAAAGGAACTAGAACGGAGAATTTCACCCAGGTTCATTTGACATGATTCCGCAGTTTGTCATGGTTCCTCTAAATGTTATTTTTTGAATTTTTTTATTTTTGAATTTTTATTTTTGAATTCCTTGCTGAAATTAAATTACGGTTGTTTGACTCAATTAGTTAATTCAGAGGACATCTCTTAGGATTACACGAAGTGTGAATCAAAACAATGGCATAGTCTACCGCCAAATTGATAGCATGATTATGGCTTGCCAATGAGTGCAGAGTTCGCCGATACTTTCATGGGTGAATTTAAGACAAACCCTCTCTAAAGAAACACACGATGGACAGAGGTAACTCCAACCGAAAGGCAGGAGACATTTTTGCGGTTTTAAACAACGATGTCGGTCGTTCTGTCCACTTTTTTTAATCACCCAGCCATCTTTTTGTTGGTAATGTGGTGACCAGTTTTGTCTTTAGTACAGAAGGTTTCCATCAGCCTAAGTGGTTCTTCCTGCAGTAAGATTACGAACCTGATTTACAACCAAAGTCCCTTTTATTTTGGCCTCAGACAGTGAACATCTGTATTCGCACAGAATGTATTGGTAAATCCATTTCCTAGTTGTGTTAGCAGCAGATTCCAGCGAGTGCATCAAAACACCTCACTCAAAGAGTGGAATAACGACGATCAGTTCAATTTGCTATTGAGGAGAATGTTGGTAGCTTAGGTAGCGTAGATGGTTGTTGGTGTTTTAGGTGAGCTGGGAAAACGTCTCAGCACCAATCGGGGAGATATCATCAAAGCTTTGTAATGCCTTGTAAGCGGAACGTTTGGATGGGTCATCGATTGAGCTTTATTCAACTGCGCTACACAGACAGGACGAAATCTTTAGTTGAAAATTACATGATCTTCCCACTACATCATCAAATATATAGGTAGCGAAAGTTACATCCGAAAAGTCATTGACTAAGGAGAGTCAAAAGGTGTTCAGGAACGGCGACATTTCACGCTGTTCAAATGTGAGCCAATCACTCAGCGCAGAAGCCGTTCTTGATCAAACGGTTAAGTAATTGAGCTATATAACCGGACAGAGTACGGGTTTGAACCCATTATGAGTTTTGTGACTTCTGCACTGCTGTCCCAATAAGAATGAAGCAGATGCACAGTGCTCCTCGGCTATGTTGTACAAAATAGCAGTTTACTTCGGGAAAATAAAAGCTCAGGATCTGTAGAGTATTTGGGTGTGACAGCAAGTGTTACATTGCCAAGTCAAGTTCGAATAAATTGTAACAGCATGGAGCCAGGTCACTGATTACTACGCCACGCTTTTGGATAGAAACAGGAAGCCTATGATGCATCACGTAGATAACTAGAAACTACTCGTTTGGGTTGATTGTATTACCAGTCTCAAGGATATATGACGCCGTTGGACCTTCGATCATTTAGATGGGCAGATACTATTCCGGAATCAGGAAAGTTTGTATTTGCTCTTGCAAAGCAGGACTGAAAATTCGCAACAAACCACACAACATCTACTACTCACTAACATCTTTGGAAGAAGAAACGTTTCCGAATATCGGGTGGTATTTTTTATCGCCCAAACAGGATTGTATCATGTCAAACGATTCTTGCTGAAATACGTTCCCCAAAAATTCTAACACCTCATGTATTTTGGTGTTTACGGAAGTCTGATTAAATGAGTGTTGATTGTTACTGCCTGTGAAAAACATAGCCCTTGGGAACCAACTCGCTGAATTTTACTGGATATCCAATCAAATCTTATCTATATTCTATCTATATCTATATTCAAGCCATTCATATTGTTTTTATGAAGTGGATTCACGTGATTGTTTCCGATACTTCGGGGGTCAAACCACATGGACCATTTCGACAATGGACATAATGAAACAGATGCTGGGATGTAGGTTCGTAGTTTAGTTAGTAGTTTTCAGCGCCTTCGTGAGACGTAAGCACAAGCATCAGAACATGGTCCGTTTCACCCTGAGTACAATGAATCAGCGATTGTCCCCGTGATTCCAAGACATGTTCACTCTGCGCTCCAATTTCACGGAAACTGTACTGCGTTCTGACAAGCGAGAATTGAGCTTTGAGTTATGGGCTGTTTTTGGGTCGTTTTTATCCAGTGAAATTCACCAAGCTGCTTTACATAGTGCACAATAGGAAACCATGATGGAGAATATGTCGTTAGCATATGCATTTCTAGTCCAGAATCAATCCGTCATTACTTGCAGGATTTCAGTAGCTCGAGATTTTCGGGGGCGAGATGGCTCAAATGGTTGGAGCGTGCAGTTACTGACCAGAAGATCCGCGGTTCGGATTCGACCTCCGCCCCTCGAGTTTCCCTGGCTAGGTT
This sequence comes from Opisthorchis viverrini, assembly GCF_000715545.1. Taxonomy (NCBI): domain Eukaryota; kingdom Metazoa; phylum Platyhelminthes; class Trematoda; order Opisthorchiida; family Opisthorchiidae; genus Opisthorchis; species Opisthorchis viverrini. The sequence continues at coordinate 944,472 of NW_008751859.1, read as the reverse complement.
TTGGCAACTTGGCAGGATGCCAGCCTTCGTGCTTCCTTCGGGTGGCATGGCAGTTAGGTACCAGAAGGGTGCTACAGCTGAACGAGATTTTCGGATATAACACGAAGACACCATCGACAAATAAAGCACACGTATGAGGTGAAACTCCTGAGTTATTCCAATATTGTAGGCTTCTAGATGAATGGATAGTTTGGTTCAAAGAAGCAGAGTTTTTGACAGCGGCGCGCGCGGAATGCTATCCGATCAAGTCCCATCTACTTCAGTTGAGCATATTTGTCTCGAAAGTGAATAGTGAACAGAGGGGGTATTGAGTGGTGTGTAGGCAACATGTGAACAACCAGACAATGCCGAATAATATCACGATATGCGGGTCGAGACCCACGTGATTCGAATGGACTAGGGCGCAGTTGACTTTCGAGCCCAAACAAGACCTGTACATATTGGAACGTAGTCTGAATAACCTTGAATTTCGGAGAAGTTAGAAGGATGTGCGATGCGGTCCAATGAGTGTATGCATGGTATTTTTGGGATCACTCTGAATTCGCGTCTGGATGAATCTACTTGCGTCATACAATGGTAGTCATCACGTCTACATACAAAAGATATCTTTGCATGCAGTCTTGATGAGAACTACGTGGCCTTAGGTATCACTGACATTTTGCGTTGGCTGTAACATGCATTCAGGTGGAATCGATTAACGGTGTGGTTGGTTCAGTGCCAAATCACTAAAACGACAATCGCTTGAAAGTAGTAATATAGGGTACTTTGAACCACACTACACTGGTTTTATTGTACAGGGGACATTTTCAAGGTTTGGCGACAAAAATAGGTTCACTGGGACGTCATGTTTTTGGTTCATGAAGAGTTGGCGTGTGATAAGCTTGTTGTGCAGATATCGAGAGTGTGTGGGTGATCCAGAAAGAGGTGAATGCTCGCACACAGTGCTTCTTTTGAGCTCAACCAGTCCGCACACCCACAAAATACCGGCTTGTAACTCCAACACACAGTTACCCGCTGATCTGTGCTAATTTTTAGTGATGTACTGGAAGGTTATCGAAGAGAATGGGAAAATGGAGGCAAACAA
>NW_008751859.1:928750-942666 GCF_000715545.1 Opisthorchis viverrini | reverse complement strand
CCGGGCTCTGAGGATATGACTCAGATGTGAAGTGTATGTTTAGTTTTGAAATTTTTGTTTTCTTGTGAACGAGTTTTCGTGTCTTTACGGAGATCACATTACCTGAATGAACAAACTTTCTTCGTGTTTTTATTATTATTCAGCTTTATTCTTTTCATTGATTTGCAGGTTCTTATCCCTCGATCTTTCTCATGCGGTTTCTCAGGTTATCAAGCTATTTCTGGGTTTCAATGTTATTTCAAAGTAATGCTGTTTCCTTGTGATTGTTATATGTTATATGCTTGCGGTCTTTCACAATATTCAGGTTCATTATAGATGACCCCAAATTTGAGGTTTTGAACGTTTCATTATGGCATTCCATGCGTTCCACACTAAACAAATGCGGGAAAGAAATTCCAGAAAACTTTAATACAAAAGCAACAGGGAAAGTTTATAAAATGTGGCTCTCCTGTCATTCTTGGTTATATTTAGAAATTAATAATAAGGGGAGATAAACGAGGCTTAGCAAATTTAGTATTGATAACCCCTCTACATATTTTGAGGAGAAAAAAAAATAGAAAAAGCCTTTTTTCCGCTACATTATAACCTGTACATTCTAGTATAATCTCAATAAGACGTGCTTGAGAACTGCCGGTTTTCAAATTGACGAGCTAGTATGACTTATTTAGCATCAGCACCACTTCAAACCTTACAAAACAAATCAACGGCTGCCTGAAAAATTAGCTCTCCCAGTAGTTAGTCGCGTGATGAACGTCTTCCCTCGTTTTACCATCAAAGCAGCTCGTCGGTGAGATACATTCGCCCACCGACAAACTTACAAGCGGCAATGGCTACACTGCTTCCATGAATGCTTAGAAAATGTGTTTCATCGCGCAGCCTTACTTACTGGTAGCCAGTAAATCCCGGCAGTGAATCGGGCACTAGCCACACTGGTGTTTACACTTGCCCAGAACTGTTTAAAAATACACGAAAATCGCTGATGAACAAAAGGATGCCTGCCTACAAACTGTGTGACAAAAATCCCACGGTAACTCAACACAGGAACAGAAACTGATCATACTAGAGTCGTTCAGATGCGACAATTTTTTAGCACCAGCTGCCATGTCACTCGTAGGAATCACGACCAAATTCCGGGTTGGCCAAGGCTAGAAAAGAGCAGTCGACATGCTGGGGAGTTCGACCCACCAGCCAAAGCAAGAAGTGCAGATTCCGTCCTGACGAAATCCCTTATAATATTCTCAAGTCTCCTCGCACTACAGACAGCAAGTTTTTCCTCCCTTCGGAAAGTCGCATAACAGAAACAACTGCAGAAAATTTCGAGAAATGCACTCATTTGCAAATCGATTCGGTTTTCACGGGAGATTCGGAGATCGTGCCCACTGAATTATGAGGCGGCTTGTGTGCAGCACATTCAGCTGGAGAACAGCATAAACGAGAGATTCAATTGAGTCTCCCGTGAAAACCGAATTGATTTGCAAGTGAGTGTAGTTCTCGAAAACTGTGCAATTTGGGTTCAAGCAGATCATAAGGTAGACGGAAACTTGGGGAATGCACATACCTGATGAGCCCTAAGAAGGGTGAAACCGGTCGTGGGCTGTCGAAGAGTTTTCAGCAACCTTGTGAGTAGTTTCCTTTATGAAAACTGCAGAAATTGTTTTTTCAAGAGTCCTCCTGAAAACACGAGCTCCATTCGAAGAAATTTGTGGAAACCTCTTGAGCACGGATTGTTTACACTGGAACATCACAAAGTAATGAGACGTAAGGCAGTTATTTACGATTCTTGTTCCCTGAGTTTTACCGTTTGATATGAGTGTCATCTAGGGTGTGATGCTACCGCATTTTTAATACTGAGCTTCAGTTTTGTCTGAGACAAACACGCTTTCACAATTATACTAACACCAAGCCAAATTCAGTCAGACGGCGGTTGCATTCTGGTCCATTTTCGTTAGCGCATGTCAGCGATGCTACAGTCATGTGTATCACTTCTGCTTAAAGGTGAATCTAATTTACGGAGTTAGGTGTTATGGGCGACATACATGTTAGAAGCGGTTTGGAAAGACGGACTCGTCATTTTAGATACCACATTCGGTCCACTGACAGGATGGAGCCGGCTGGTTTTGTGGGTTGTCAGTAGTATCACAAGCTGTTTGTAACGTCCTGATCCTAGGGGAATTCTGTGATTAGTAGCCTGTACTGGTACACTCACTAGTGTGCATTTTACTGTGAGGTTTACCGCGTTCAGGTCCCACTTGGGAAAGGTACCTTTCCGAGGCTTTTTGAAATAACACGGAGGCAGTAAGACCTATGCATCTTAATGATTGTGTAAAATTTGTAACAAAGACTTGCAGGGTGAGCGAGGTTAGCGCGCCTGAGCAACGGAAGCAGTCCACTGATGGGCAGGATCATGTAGCATGAATCATTTTCATCCTGGCAGATATCATGCCATATCCTACCCCTCTTAAAGCTAGTTTCAACTGTATTCCAGTAAAAGCGATATGTATGGCTCAGGATATGGCGCTCGAAAACAAAATATTCGCTGTAAGTAACCCACTAAATAGTTAAATCTGATATTTCCCATAGGTACTTGAGCCTCAGTGGTGAGAAACCACAGAGTTAACTCTGTTTTATATTTGCGTTCTCCAGAAACAGTTGGACTACGTTAAAAGTTGGGGTTATCTTTTTATTCGGCAGCCAGTCTATCCTTTTGGAGTCTGCAGTCACTCACGAAATATTGCAACCTTGCAATCAACGCAGTAGAACTAACGCATAGAATCGATTTATCCATCTGTAGTCCAAACATCTCGCCTTCTGATTTTGATACAAGTTCTGATCAGTTGACCAGTGTGCTTCCGAAATGAAGTGTCTGTCGGTGATACCACTCTCGAAAATGCTTTAGTGCTGGGCAATTCGATTGCAAACGTTTCATCACCAATCGAGGTTTGGGGAGCGTAGTTTTGCGTAGCGGTGGGTTAGTAGTTGTGCGCTGGGTAGTGTTGCGCGTGTGTTAATATACGTGCTGCTAGCAGGGGATGACCTTTGATCGCGATTAGTTGTTCGGTTGGGCGATTCCATTGGTTTCTTAGTTGTCCTGTATTCCCATTCGCCGATGCCCACGTGACCATTGAGCTTGGAATCCCCTGCCGTCGTAATCGAGTCGATGCTGGAGTGATCTTTGTCCTTTCGAGTCCTGGGTTATGACCTTTATTGATTTGCCTCCAAGGAGTTCCTTGTTTCGTTGTTTGTGAATCCAATATTCGGTCCTCCTTGAGTTTTCCGGTTGAGATGTTGGTCCTTTGCACGTCGGGGTGCGTAAATTGGGTCCAGTTTGATGCACCGGTTGACCGAATTTCCCGTGGAGTGGCATGCTTCCGGAAATTCTCTCCCGTGTCTCGTGCCTCCGTTTGTCAAAATTTTTCCGTTTTCCAAATTGAATTTGTGGCCTTCTCGGTCCTCGTGTATGGATATCAAGGACAGGGGGTCATGCCTCCTGACGACCGTGTTGTGTTCCTCTATTCGTGTGCATAGTCTCCTCTTGCTCCCAATGACCCTCAGTGTATCGTTAGTGAAGCAGCATCTCGTCCCATCTGTTTCATAGTGTCCGGGTACTGACCAGTGTCGCCCTGGATTGCTGTCTAATCTTTAAAGTCTGCCAACTGTGCTGATACGGTTTTAGAGGAGTGTAAAATCCTGTCCAAAAGTGTATGAACACGGCATATCGAACCACATCTCCCATCTGTATGCCAAATTGTTCTGCACTCTGAAAGTGACCGATGCTTGTGAACTCTGGACATCTTATCGGCGTGCTATGCCGCCCGAAATCTGCATCCGATGAAGGTGTTATTTTGCCGGGTGTTGGAAACATTCCGGAATTAAAAGCTATGGATTATTCTTGACCTCGTCTACATGGTTTTGATGACACCACTGATGGAACTCAGTCTGCGGTCGGCCACACAGTTCTATTGGTGTAAGAAGTTTTGATCAGTCGAATATGACATATGGTCCAGGAGTGATTGTGCTGGTGCTAGGGTGCTGAGAAAGACAAATGAGCCCAAGATCATATTTGGAGGTTTCACGGCTATGTGGATCGATGCTTCGAACCAGCGTCCAAAGGGATAATTTGCGAATTCAACCTTGTTTTCTATCGACAACGCCTGTCAACACACGCTTTTACAAGGTTTTGCCTTGCGTACATGGTCCAAAACTTTGCGAAAAACTGCAGAATCCACGGCTTAACATATCTCACCTTTCTGACTATTTGACAGATCAGACGATTGTTCGCCCTGGGTGCGAGTGATAACTTTTTTTTACATTGTATCAAGACCACTTGTCTGAAATACGATAGTGAAACATCACTGATTACTGAGAGTCACAACATCAAAGATAATCGAGAACAGAAGCATCCTTGTGCAAAAAAATGGGATTGGCTGTTTTCCAAATCTAGTCCATTCAGCAGGCAAGAAGTAAATTACCTGCCTGGATTTTGTTATTTTCACGCCGGAACTACTCTGAAGACAGTTCTCTACTGCTGCGTAGAGAGCATCCGTTTAACCATCAGTCTACATAACTTTTAATCTGGTGCTGGCGTGCCTTCTGCACAAATTTTGAAACTGTCCCATGGGTGAACACCGGCACACGGAAGTGAGCGAACCAGTCATCCCTTCAGCAGACGTATAAAGCCAATCTACCGATGCGTTTATCCGTCATATTCCCCCTTGCTCGACATGTGCATGTTGCATTGACTAAATCTATCGGCGGTAGTTTACCTCTTTTTTTCCTGTCTTTTTCTATAGCCTAATATGCACAAGTCTGTTTATTACCTACTCGCCGCCAGTTGCGTATCCTCTTTCATTCCTGCTCCGTTCCTGCATTTAGTTCAAACAGCATTAGACAGCAGTGCATTTTCAAGAAGGAAACTACTCACGAGGTTTCTGAAAACTCTCCGACAGTCCACGACCGGTTTCGCTCTTCTTGGGGTTCATCAGGTAGGCGCTGTCCCCAAGAAGGGTGAAACCGGTCGTGGACTGTCGTAGAGATTTCAGCAACCTTGTGAGTAGTTTCCTTCTGGAAAATATACTGCGATATCTCGAATATCGTACCAACTAAAGCATGAGGTGGCCTGTATGCAGCACATTTAGTTGTAGAATATCATAAACGAGAGATTAATTAGAGTCTTTCGTGAAAACCAAATTGATTAGCAAATGAGTGTATTTCCCGAGAGCTTCAGATCATGAATGATGTGAGCACATGCTTCCCATAATATGTTTCAATTTGTAGTCCGGAAGGTTTATTAGAATGCACTGAATGGTAAACCATTTTCTGCTTGTCAAAATCATCCCATCCTGAAGGGTATTACATCTAGAGGAGCTGCCCATCTGGAGAGGAAATATGGGTGGCGAAATTTCTCCGAAAATAGAACAGCATAAGTTGCTGATTATCTGAAAGTTGAGCTAGCCTTAAACCGTACAGAGTGTGTTAAATGAACAAGGATTCTCGAAGCTTCAAAATGGTAATAAAGTGACACTCAAGCGGTGCCGGCGTGGATGACTTGGTGGAGTTGAAAATCTCCCAGAAAAGGTGTGAATCCTGGTTGAGGAATATCTTGTGGCCCGTCTCAATCCAAATAGGCAGGACGTAATGCACCTTGAAATTATCGGCTAGAGGATGGTTTTGGCTGAGGACATGACTTCAGCGAACTAAACGCGGCCTGTGTTCCTTTTCGGCGAACTATATCATAATCTGAGGCCAAAAATCACAATGGCCGTGTAATTTTCTATGATGCTTAGTTTAGAGAAATAAAGGTTCACATATTTGTCAAGTCTTGTATAAATCCGTATTCGTCAAATATGCTCTTTGCACCCATTTTTGTCGTTTTGTTTCCAAAAATAACATGACCGTACCATCTTACGGAACAACGAAAAAAACATGACAACCGATTGCTGATGAGGAATGAAAAACAATTCTGTCACCGTGTTACTGAGCAAGCCCAAGTAGTTAGCAACTTAGTCAGATGCAGCTCCTAAAAACGCGACCATGGGTCTTGGTTACATGTTGAAGCCGGCCAGTTGATACAAAATTCACTCTGACCGCCATTCTTGCTGCTCCAACCAAAGCATAGTTATACTGCAAGCTCACAGCTAGGAAGTGGCTGCTGAGCTCCACTTTGAGTCAATGGGCACGCACAACTTTGTACGAAAGAACTGGAAAGCAACGCGTAAAATAGTCTAACAGAATGGAAACGACGTGTATTTTTACTGGAGTAGCACTGGCGACGGACTTATGGTCGAACCAGAATGCTAACTAACTACATGCTAATAAAATCGATTTGAAACACGTCAGGTTCGATTTTTCCCCATTCCACAAAAAGAGCGTTGTTTATCGAAGTTAGTGTGTTTTGTTCGCACTGAGATGGGGTCCTACCATGATGCATTCGATTGAACTTTACCTTCTACTGAATAAGAGTCGCAGTGTTTGTTGAAGTGCACGTACAGACTGTAAGAATAAATGCTATCCTAGAATTGAGAGTAACACTCAAGTCTTGCTCATTCCAATATGCGCTGTCAGTGGACACCTGCGATCAAACTGTATTAAATTTTTTCATACACAACTCGCGCACGTTTGGTCACAAAAACCCAAGTGCTGACTATTGAATTTAATACTTCCAATGTGTTTAAACTTGTATGCGATTCCATTCTATTGTGATCTGTAGTGGGTATCGATTGAAGGATGTAACTTCCAACTGTATTGCGAAACATCGGTTCATCGTGCTACCGGTTCAATGCTGCCGGGTCCTAGTCAGATGTGAGCAGAATTTTCGGCCCACGTTCATTGGGTAGATACTCCAAAAAGGTCATTAAAGTCCGTATATCCATGGCCTCAAATTTTCCTTCCATTGTATCTATCATCTGGTTGGTTCAATCTGTCTTTCCATTCACTGTTAATCTCAGGGACTTCTCCACGTGACTGTCGCTTCCCGATATTTCTGACACATCGTTTAATCATTAAGCCGAAGGTAGTGCGTAGACGTGTAAAATGTCCGTTTTTCAGTAACATTTCTTGTTCCCAGCTCACTACTGCCTAACTATATCAGCCTGTTTTGCAATCCGATGGTGAAAAGTAAGCCACCTCACCGTTTTTTTCCAACCCAGTAGTTTATGCTTGCGGAATCGTATGGAGTGGGGCAGAATTCGATCATTCTGACGGGTGTTACAGTCCCTATTAACCTGTCATACTTTGGATTTGATGCACCTTACACTGTGCTACAGCTGTCCATTAACCTGTATTCTTGAGACCACAAAGTCTGTCCATTAACCTGTATTCTTGAGACCACAAAATCTATTAATCCACGAGGCACTGATACATTTCAATTGATTTTTAGGCGTACTACTTGTGAAACATGAGTAGTTAATTGAAATAAGCGGTTTTATAAAGTTAGGCACTGAGGCCCATGGATTATTCCCAGGGGAATGTGGCTTCTACCGAAACTATGTGAATTTTTCTCTGCCTGAAGCTAGGAACTCGTGTTATCACTATTCTCACACATGCATCAACATCTTATCTCGGTCAGTTGCATTGTTTGCGCGTTACACGGAGCAGGTGATTAGTTAACTCATGGAGTTGCTAGCAGAAACCTGGGTAACAGGTTGTGGAAGCTACCAGACCAACTTGAAGGGTTGCTTGCTAGCACCTGGTTAACTAGGGCATTGCACAACCATTCCAGCCTTACGTTTATCCTTCAGAGGGCAGCACGCTGATCAGTCGATTGGCGATTTGCTTACCTGCCGGCATGGCTTTTATGGTGGGTGGTCAATACTGGGCTTGAATGATCATTCGTGACAAATGCTGTTGATCAGAAGGCATTATCTTTTGGGACGCCTAGGGCTTCAAGTGGCTTCTGGGAAGGACGAAATCTTTCAGTGTTTAGGGACCGAACGCATGTACATAAGTATCACCGGTAGACGAGGAAATATTGAATTTATTGTAACTTTCTAGGTAGCCTCAGTCATGGGTAGGTTCTTTTGAGTGGCTATCCGAATGTTCGATAATGGCGTTCTTCTAATTCATCCGGAGTTGGAAAAAGCGCATACCATCAGAATTTGTAGATTTTTGGACACATCCAACTGATCACAGATGAGAACATTTTACGCACGATGTTGCAGTATGTTGATGCTTTGATTGTATCACATTAAACAGACTAAAGTAGGCACGTGGGTCTTGGAAAGCACAATTTTGTCTGTTTTATTGTAAGAGGTGATTCTGATGCAAATGTATTCCACCTAGTGACGCTTAGAGTTAGGTTTTCAGGTGAAGAACTTCGGTGGATACGTTTACGCTACTCATGCGGTTGGACTCGGAAATATTCAATGTATGAACTTGACAGTATTGAGGATGAACAACACATGACCCTGGATTAACGATTCATCACTTTTATGTCGAATTAACTGAGTGAATTTAGCAGAAAATACAAGATCCTGGTAGATAGGAAACCCTATAACCCGTGTGATACACCCTTCTATTTTGGAGATGGGCCGGACTATCATCCTCTGTCAGAATACATAATACTACATATGATGCCTGGAATTCTTAAAAAAAGATTATTACGTGACGCTCCTATGGAACTTTACTCTCAAACAATTATTATTGTTGCGTTATCAGACCACGAATGGCAAGTATGGGATTTTCTTGATGGGACACACTACTCATGAGGTTGCTGAACATCATCAAACAGTTTGTTCTCTACAATGCATCATCATCCTTGTGGGTTGCGACTACGGTCGTTGACCGTGACCCAAGCGCTTAGATGTGTTGTTGACAGCAACTGGCGGTGAAATTGGCCGTAGTCTGCTGACATTTTCGTATGTCACTTTACATTTGCCCTTGGTTAAAATGCAACGGGGCAATTATACACCACAGGGGAAGCAGGTGTGAGCGAACGAAAATCGCAGCAATAAAATCAGTTAGTCCTGAAGGACGTTCCTGTATGGAGAATCCTGATCGAACGAGACCACTTGATTTTGGATATCTCCATGTGCATAGTGTCATGAACTTTCATGGCATGATCGTTACGTCCGAACTATCATTAACCAGTCACGCTTCTTCGACAACCAATCACCAATTGCTTAGTTTCGTCAGAGCACTTGGCTGAATTGTCTCCCAGATCCGTTGTGTACTTGGATGCCTCTCCTTCTGCTAGCATAATTACATCTAACTCTGCAGCTTTCAAACAATTTTAGAATCGTTAACGGGTTAGAAACAAGGAACCCTGATTGCTTGACAGTTAGTCTGTTCACTGTTTTATCGAGCACTTCAGAATGTCTGTGAAAAAAACGTCCGGGTTATTTGAAGCAGATAACTTGTTTTGACACCATACGAAGAGGAAGATAGCTATACCATATGGTGTACTTGTGATAAGCTCAAAACCCTCATTTTATTCTTAAGTTGCTGGGTGCAGGCCTGCATTTTGACAAAGGTACGCACACAGCACGCCGAAGCATTTACGCCAAAGCATTTTATGTGCTGACTTCGTTTATTCTGTTTAAACAAATTACCCTCGGGCACTATATTGAAGCAGGTTACACTAGCCAGACGGAAAGAGAATCCATACTTTTCTCTGGAATCCAAATATCAAGATAGAGACACGAATGTGAAAAAACCAGATGTCAGCAAAGATTAAGTTTTACGCTGTGCCACAGCGGATACTCCCAACTGGTTCGCTGATGTTAATGTTTCTGAAAGTTCATCTGCGGTGTCTTGACAACAAAAGTCTCAGATACTCGGTTATGGTTACAGTATAATCATCATCATTATCATCATCATCAATGATGCTTCAATGTCTGGAAACCATGATTTATTTGAAAGCCTTATTGTAAAGAAAAGAGTAAAGGTGGACGGGGGAGAGACTTGGTGCTAGCTTACCACGATCATTCCGAGATGCCTACACCTCCAGACATTCACTCAGGCAATCTGGATAGAAACTGACAACAGGAACGCCACTGACATCAGTTGGCAGCCATATCTTGTAGTGTCTCCAACCAGGCACAGTGAGGATCACGCGGTCCCCATCCTGGAAGGCGAGTAGCACCGACAGCACCCAAGCGTTTCGTGATCTCCTTCATACTCCTCTGCCAAGTCAAGGGTTGGCCACCTCTCTGTTTACGCCCCTCTGAAGTGGGCATGGAAAACAACACTCTCTTCGGCAAACAATGGTTACAGTATGAACTCCGTCGGCTAAAAGCCACTCCGCCAGGCTGTGGGTGAAGAGTATAACTCTGACACACTATTTGGATTGTATGTGGAAGTCACTAACTCAATCCACCAAGCCCAATATCAGATCGAAGTTTGGTGAAAATAACTACCACGAACATGTTTCACGAGCGTTGGGATGAGCAAAATAAACCATGCATTCTAGATATGAGTTATCACACGATTAAAGAAGGGCGAAATGGTCAATACTTTATTTCAAATCTTGGGTGACTGAAAGGTCAGTTACTTCGGAAATAACACAGAAGTCAAGAGGGCTCAACTATCAACAGTTCGTGTGGACCATGCACAGTCGTTCTAGGGAGACAGACTGATTATGCGTACTTCTGAACTTCTTTTTGGAGCAGCACATCAAGTTGGGGTATACAAGGAATCTCAGAGCCATTTGGAGAAGATTTTGCTCCAAGTGGTTTTTAATGTGATCATGTAGGTTATTCGAAGTACAGCATGGGAAAAACTGGAGGTGCTCCAGGCAAATAAGTGTCGACAAGAAAGTTGAGTTAGCCTTATCCCTGGAGCAACCTTGTTTGGGGTGCTTTCATTGAACATCAGGGTCTCCCTTAAAGGTTTCGCCCGCTCTGATGTTCCCATGCTGTCATCCCCTCTTACAAATATGACACGGGCTTGCGTGATCATGAGTTCTTGTGCTATGACACAATAACCAGTCACGCTTCTTCGACATCCAATCACCAGTTGCTTAGTTTCGTCAGAGCACTCAGCTGGATTGTCTCCGAGGGCCGTTGTATACTTGGATGCCTCTCCTTCTGCTAGCATAACTACATCTGATTCCGCAGATTTAAACAATTTTAGCATCGTTAACTGGTTAAAAGCAAGGAGTCCCAAAATCTGCCTGGTGGTTATCATGACATCATTGATTACATTTGTCTCCCAGTCATACAACCTAAAAGTTCACATTACGACGTTCTTGATGGCTTCGACTCCAAAAACATAGTTAAGGATATAGAATTATCCGCTCAAAACTGTAGGTGATTGGATGCGAGACATCTGCTATACCGAAAGCCATCGCGAGTCGGGTGAACCAATCTGATATGCTGACATATCAAAGCGATCGACAGTATTTGAAAAGTCGTTGCTTCAACCCAGATACGTTCGAGTACCATCCTGATCGAGTCACATAGCGGAAGTAAGAAGTAGGTTACGTGTACGTTAGTCCACCGTGGCCGTGTTTTGCGAACAATTCCACAGTGCAATTTTGGAGTTTTGCGGGATAGCTATTTTGTTCATAGTCACATCACTCTCGTTTGAATGGTCGTGTTCCTGTTCTGGCGTAATTATTCCGGTGAGTCCACACCAAACGGAAGCACTGGACTCGAGTTTCGCTCTTATTAGCGCTCATCAGTAGTGCATATCCAATGGCTGTGCCGGGATTTGAACCCTGGGAATCTGACATGCGAGGCGAACGCGTAACCACCACTCCACCAACGCACGTTGGACGCATTTGAATTATCGCGTCTGAACAGGCGAATGTGTTCACACTTGAGCGATGTGATTGGTGTGCCCGACGCATCGAACGACGACCCAGTAACTGTCCTGCTTGTGACGATCAATTGTGACGATCGATGATTCCACAGTGCTGCTGACGAGAGGGACCGAGTTGCGCTAATGTAGCTTTCGGACATCTTTCCTGTAAAATGTTTGTGTAGGGGGAGATTATGGCATCGGCAATTTTGGTGAAAATGTCTAAAGACCGTTCCTGCACATTCAACTCACAAAAGGGAAAATTGATCCAAGACCTAAGAGAGCTAACTCCTCTAATTTGTTTTTTTTTCTGCGAAGATATTTTAGTAAACTGCGGAATCGTTTCGTGAAATTAAGTGAAATATTGGCTTCGTCAAAAGGATAATTTTGGTCAATTGTTTTCGTTCTAAATAGTTGTTTGTAAGGAAACAAATATTTGGAGATGCGTATTTATTTCACGTTGCTTCGCCTAGATGATGACGATGAGGGATTCGAGCCAGAAAAGAGCATGCTTTGAGTAAACTTTTTTGACATTAGCGTGAGCATCACACGATTCATTCGTATCTGCATGAATTGAAGATTTCCTGATAACTTTGAAAGCATATCCAGCAGCATGCAGATTTTGTCGCCAGTTTTTCTTCCACCGGATGAAGTGGCTGAGAGGCAATGTCATTTCCGTATAGAAGCTGAAAACTCTTTGACGTCATAAACGAGAGATTTAGCTGGGTTCTCATCAAAAACAAATTGACATGCAACTAGGTGAATTTCGTTAAAGTTATTTTTGGTCCAACTCTGTTGGTTACGATATCGGTTTTGCTAGCCTCCACATCTAATATAACTGTTTGTACCAGAAGACCTAGGTTGGTTCTAAAGGTTCAAAAGTACACTCCAAAAACTGGCGGTTTCAGGCGCGATGCATCGTTTTCGGCTCGGTTATCGCCGAAACAAATATTCCCAAGGAGAAGATTGTAAACACTACCAAATCAGTGGGACTTTTCAAGTGACGTTTTCCAGTATTAATCTCAGTCAAACAGCGGCTGATTTCAAGACTAAATAGCAATCCGAGAAAATATACCAACTTCTTTGGTTGTTGGTCTGTTCGTCGAACTTTTGGCGTTTGAAAGCGTTTCATCACCGATCGAGGTGACATCATCAGTCCGTCGTCGACTAGGTGAATACTCCCTCTTCTGTCTGTGCTAATGTGGTTTATAAGCAGCACATTCAATTCGGCAGTTCTGTTCATCTGTTGTGAGTGGGCTTTTTTTTGCTTGCTTTGTTAACCTGATTAGTCTGTTCAGTGTCCTTCTATTTTTAGTAGTTTTCTTTCTCCTCTCCCGATTAATCCGTTGATTGTGGTTGGGCCTCTTGATTTCCCACGTGCTCAGAGTCCCGTTACTGAGCAGTCTTTGTGATGGCTGATAGACTGGGTCAATGTCGATGTGTTTATTGACCGAGTTTTGTGTGGAGCATCATTTTCCGGCAAATTATATTTCTCGTCTTATTCTTGCAATCAAGTATTTGAACATTGCCCCAAGGGAATTGTTATACTCCACTGTCTTCTTGGATTTAGACGATCGCTTTAGAGCTACCAATGCTGTTTAGAAACCATATTAGCACAGGCGAAGCAGGAAGAATTCACCCATTCAACACTGCGCTGACGATGTCACCTAAGTGGTTGATGAAACGTTCGCAATCCAACTGCCAAGCTCGGCGAGCAGACCAATAGTCAAGCAGCACATACCTATGTTCAAAATTATCATCAACAAAAACTTGTGCTGGTGTCAACGAGAGACCCGAGTGAGTCTTCGACCAAACGCACTGCGTAAAAGCCGTCTCCTATTTCGTTTGACAGTTTACCTGCCCTATCGTGGTATAGTGTTCGACCAGGTGAGTTTCGTCAATTGTCTACAGTTAGGTGTTCAGTCAACATGCAAAGTCGATAGAGACTAGGGGACTAAGCCCATCCTATGCCGCAAGACCGGACAGATTTGCCAGCTACCTTGTGTTTCGTCAAGCAGGTACCGCTTTTAATAAAAGAAACTACTAACAAGATTGCTGGAAACTCTCCGACAGCCCACGACCGGTATTGCCCTCCTGTTTTGGGCTCATCAGGTAGGCGCAGTTCCCGACTTTCCGTCAACCTTATGTTCTACTTGAACCCAAATCGGACTGTTTTCGAG
>NW_008751859.1:872399-928471 GCF_000715545.1 Opisthorchis viverrini | reverse complement strand
ATGAAAATATACTGCGATATCTCGAATATCGTGCTAACTGAATCATGAGGCGGCCCGTGTGCAGCACATTCAGTTGTAGAATACCGTAAACGAGAGATTCAGTTGAGTCTCTTGTGAAAACTTAATTGATTTCCAAATAAGTGTATTCTCAAGTACCACTTTGTTGTAAGTAATCCGGTGCATCTAGTTTCAAGGATGTCATCGGAGAATTTAATGCCTGTAAAACCAAATTACAAGGGGAAACCAAACAATGCTGGTTTTCCTGAAGGCTGTTAAGACCGGATTTAGTTACCTAAGCATTTAGGAAGGAGGAATGTAAAACGTTACTTGTAAATAGATTAATATGAATCGACTAATATAATGAAGTTTGAGAGTCGGAACCTTGTGACTTGTTTCGAGTTCACCATTTCAGAGTAAAAACAGTAGCGTTATCAAACGCACGGTATTGGACGACTTCTGTTCGTCAGACCTCGTATGTTCAGTTTCTAGAGTGTAACGGAACTAAAGTGGTTTTCTAACTGTATTGTAAATGTGGTCGGCAGTTGTTCAGACAACACGTGGATGCCGCAAGTGGTATGATCCCTTATTCCTTACAATTCTTGGTTTGAGAATTTCTCGCAAAGCTGGCTGTCCGGCTGGACTGCTTATGCGTCTACATGCACGCTTGCTTCTTCAGGGCACTATGTTCTAATTCTCCTTTTTCGCGGTGTTTTACATAGTGGATTGGAACTCATACGCACGAAAATTTTCGGAACTTTTGAAATGAAGTGATTGCTCACAGGGTTAAATCGGCTCACCGATAGACATTTCTGACCCTTCGGTTTTCTAAAAACCAGTTATGTAGAATGTTGCAATAACACACTTCGCTCAGTTAAGGCAATTTAAAGGGCTATTGCAAGGACACAGAATTGAAATTCAGTGCTCAAATAGGTTCATGTCAGAACCTTACCAGGAGGAAAACTTGTAGTCTTGAAGCATCTTGGCGGTAGCTAATCAAACTCTAGTTTCAACGACTACCGTTACATTCGTCACATACCTAAGCACACCAACTGTGTTCGATGTCGCTTATATTTGTTCCAACATCAAAGCATAAGGTGCGGTGAGACGTAGCAAGTTGCCTGCTGGCTGGAAAATAATGTGACGCCTCCGTTGCCGAAGTAATGAGTAGATTTGGCTGGTGAACTTATCGCGAATGTGTTCAAGTAGGTTTTCACTGCACGAACAGAAACAATAGAGTGAGTACCGGATACAGGGATCCTGAGACTACACTGATGAAAGATTTTCCCTTGCTTGACTGGGTACGTTACCCTAAATTTTGCTTAGAATTTCATCAACCTGCGGCCGGTTTCACTGTCTTTGTGACTCTTTAAACTACCGTATGAGTAGTGTTTTCTGCCAAGAAGATATTCTGCGATATTGCCAATATCTTACTAACCCAAACATGAGGCAGCCATCAAACGGGATTTTCGGTTGAAACATGTTAAAATCGAGGTATTCAGTTGAGATTTAGGTGAGCCTTGCTTTAACATACCCTCAAATGGGGTGTTTTATTATCCGTTGTTGTTCTAATAATGAGTTCAACAGCAAAATATTCCGTTCGCTCTGGCTATGACTACTTCAGTGCATCTAACGATGACTGCTTCAGCGCTTTTCACTTCCAGTCCATCGATTGTCTTGGAGAATATTGACAGAACGCGTCGCTAAAATGTCTTGTTTGAAGATTTCAAGCCTTATCCAACCAATTTTATCAAAAACAGCTTGACCGACGGAGCTCAGTTTGGAATGTTTGCAATGTCCGAAATTCGTTTCCTGCATAATTATAGCTTGAACTCCGGACATCGGAAATACGAGGCAAGCTTGTCAACACTACACCACTAGAGGGTGCTGGATAATTACCCGCTCTTGATAACTAGAGTTTTTTATGGCCAATGAAAGGAGGACGGCTTTCGCTGTGGATTTGTTCGTTAGAAAATGCCAACTGAACAGTTACAGACTATTGGACAGGCAAGCAAAACTCTCATATGCATCTTGTCTACAAAACTGAATATTCCTCTTCTCCTTGAACGCGTCTTCCTGAATTTTCTTGGATATTCATTGACCGTTACGCAATTGCAAGCAAATGCTGCAGAGCGACTCAACAAATTCCGTATAAGATCTCACTTTTCAAGAGATGCAAATCGGATGTACGAGAAAACATACTACTCGCATGCCCCTATCAGTAGTATCACCGTTACACCAGTGAAAGTAAGTCTACCCGTTCTTGACTGGACGGTTCGTAAACAAATCTAACACTGGGAATACAAATCACGCTTCAAAGAAGATCTTTATGGATTGGGAATCATCAACTACACACAGCAAGCTCTGTGGCGAATATTCGGATCCATGAAGGTGATCAACCAAGCGAATGATTAGCTGTGGTTCTGAGTTACCTGTTTGGTGACCCCTGTTTACATTGAGAAGGGTTTGGTTTGTTTTTGCCCCGTGGCAAAATTGTACGAATTTTAACTGAACGAATTCCTCAAACACTGTACGGTTTGAGCAGCTGTGTGGCTGATGGCGACGCGCCAAGCACGTTTCATAGGCAGGTAGGTCTGAATGCCAACTCCGAAATCAGATGCGCATTTTTGACTAGTATGACCGATGAAATTGGACTCCTTTAGTAGCATCAAGTGAAAATTCTCAAAAACATTGCGCTCAAAGACAAAAAGCCAGTGGTTTGCTTGCCAATCTAGGTGTGGTACGGACCATGTTTCGGTGAAACACGATTTGGAGGCGCACGCAGGTATGAGCTATCATATTGTGGTTTCTCGTGACCAATCACGCAAATCATCCATGCGCATCGGACTGGCACATCATTCACTGAGACCAAGTGTTGTTACAAAACCGAAGCACACAATGATGACCTGCTCAGCTGAATTTATAATGGCATAGGTGTTGTACAAAACGGACTTTCTACTTTACCGTTGCAATGTGCACGTTGGTGTGAAAATACGGACTATCGACAAGTGGACACATTTCGCTCGATGTATCGAACGCACTGGAGTTCCGCGGCTTCCCCCAGCAAACATTCACAGGATTTTGAGTGGAATCATGTTGGGACGAAAGCTCAGAATATTCCTCCGCAGCGCGCCTCATCCGTAAAATCAACTAATCAAGAGACGACATCGAAGATTGGCGGCTACTCTTACAATGGGTAAGTCTCTGAGACCGATGCACGTGTAGATTACCGTAAGGAATATCTAGGCCTCTAAAAGCGGTTGATGCTAGACGGATTAGCAGTTATGACATTATCAGGTACGAAACTATGAGTTACGCAAAGATACCTGTTTTTCCGCTTTGAATTTCAGACCACGTAATAAGTGTAAATGATAAGAGGAACGTAACGGCCGAGCGAGTGATACAGTTCGTTGGTAGCTCCCTTATCAAAAAACGGGCTAGGGCATTCACGAAACGGAGATAATCCATTGATCATTCAAATAAATCGGTCATTTGAAGAGATATTTCGTCGAGAGGTCTTTGTTTCGCAGAGATTATGACAGCTTTATCTGCAATCCATCATCTGCTATGCAACCAAACCTCCCAGAGACCCGATGCTCTCTTTGGATATTGCGATATAGGCCACACTGTGACAAGCCACACGTTTCTTATTAGTGTTCTAGTCACGTACGTGATAAGGCTGGATTAACTCAGTTTCTGAGCCAAAACTTTTGATCGTTCGATTTGTGGAAAAGTCGGTTTTGTATTTTTCTGAGCTTCAAATTTCCGGTTGAAACAAAACGTTTTTGCGTCTCTTGATGTCCAATTTGTGAACAAATGGCTAAAAAGAAACATTGAGTTTTGCGTGTTTTCCATATTTTTCTACCCATAAGTCATCTGATTGGTAGTTTAACGGACACAGTGCCCTGAGAGACTCCGAACGCATCATAGTGTTGGTCTGATTGATGTCTTCTGAAACTGTGTGCAAATACATGACATCGTTAAAGGGGAGAATTTGCAGGCGGGCCACCGGATGAGACGTTTGTTCGTTATACACGCTAAATAGTATTGGATAAGGCGTCCGTGATACAAGGCGGAATCGTCTCCTCTTTCTGTGGCTCCTATTGGCGTTATTCGACATTTGCGAAATGAATTCAGTATTACAAGTCACGTGAGCTTTTCTCTCAAGAGATATTCACACGAGATGGCAATAAGCACGTGAACACGTCGTATGATTAAGAAGTGAGTGTTACTGTATCTTAACAGCAAGCCAGTAAGGGCTACTGCCGATAAGTCACTGTTGGCTGAATATTGCGTTGTTAAACTACCGACCAGGAGCTTACGGGTTCGAGTCTTTCTGTGGACTAGTGAGATGCGCATTGCTGATGACTTCCAGCAAGAATTAAATATGTATTGTCTGAAGGATGAAGGTCTGACCGAAACTTTGTTTTTTTTTCAGAAAGTAGTTTACAGGGAGACAGAGGAGTTACTTGCTTCAAGTAAATCTTTCTCATGCTGTTGGGGATTACCTACACCTTAAATATTATTTTGTTTAAGACGAGCCTTACAACAAAAAGTGGTTGAGTGAAGCTGGTTGCTCGCGTAATGTCAAGAATCGTTCGAGCCACCGTTTTATATTCCTTATAGACCCTTCCAAAATTCGGGATGACTTTCACAATCCAGGCGCCCTCTTCATTGGAAGACAGTTCGACCTCTCAACTTATAATTTTTCCTTGTGAGACGCTTCAAAGTAAAGGTCAAAACCTTCCACAGTTTGAAGACTTGAAATTTTTACATCTTAGCATACAAGGTGCGCCTACGGTTCCCACACTGAAATGCATCAAAACCACTCTCTGACATTTCAGTTTAGCTAAGTGACTTTTTCTCATTGTGACTTGCATTACTACCTCTGTGTTTCTGTCGGGTTTCCGTCCATATACCCTGGAATTAAGCCAAATTCTGTCGAAGTCATCTTTACCTAGCATGGATAGGCAGGCTAGTTTTAAACTCGAAATAAAATTTCGACGTGATACTGATTGTTCCCCACTAAATGGCCTTTGCAGGGAGGTGCTCGGGATTGCTGCGACCTATAGTTAATAAGTTGAAACTAATGAGTTCCACTGTTTCTAATCTGCCTACGCTGGTCCTTCATGGATAAGACCGAAATTCATTGAACGAATTGCGTATACACTCAATGACTTTCGGTCAAGTTTTCGTTACAACGGAGACTCATGGAGAAGCCATCAAATGAGGAACCACTTAATAAACGACTGCGTGATGTGAATCCTGTGACTGAGGCACGAGTGGGGCTATATACTGTCTAATTGGGGGTACATGATCAGCCGCCCGTGACCGAATGTTCATTGTTGAAACTACTTACCGGGAGGTTGCGTGTACGAGACCGCCCCTGGAAGTTCGACCGAGGTTATATACTGTCTAATTGGGGGTACATGATCTGCCGCCCGTGACCGAATGTTGATTGTTGAAACTACTGGCCGGGAGGTTGCGTGTTCGAGACCGCCCCTGGAAGTTCGACCGAGTCGCAACGTTGATGATTCCCAATGACAACGGAGGGGTTGTACAGTGCATCTCGGCTTTTCAGCGTAAAGTGCTTCTAATCTCACACAGAAAGTTATCGAATTGCCGTTTAAGCTTTTAGTTACTTACTTCTCTTGATAACCCTCTCCGGTTGGCATGTGAAAATCAGCAGCAAGTTCCAGGTGGATTTCAGGAGAGACGGGAAGAAGGCAGACTACTTTTCCACTTATATACTGGGCCAGAAAGCTCAAGTTTTGGTTATCGGAAAAAACGCCAGTGCTCAAACAATTACGTGCGGGAGACTGCGCCTATAATTTGAAAATTTGATGTTTTAGAGTTGGGTTGATGACAACCGACCGTTATGTGAATAGGGATGGTTCAGTCATGTACTCCTGAAGGGAGTAACACATCTCAAGATGGTGACAAACTAATCGCAACACCACTAAAGGCTTCACATGTCCGCCATTTTCTCTGGAAAGCTGAGAAATCTCTGTTTTATTTCCACAGAAGTTTAGCACGCCCCGGCTTCTGCCTCGGCTTCATCTTTCAAAATTCTGCTAATCTATGATCGAAATCAAAACACACTTTGCTTGAATGTGATTTTTCTGGTGACAGTATCGTAGTCATCCGTGTAGCATTCTCCGTTTACCTCCGAATCTGCTACCCTACTATGACCGAAATTACGCTAGATTAGACACGAGGTACAAAACTACAACACGCCCGGCAATAGCTATGAAGCTTGAGCGCAATGCGCTGAACAACCTAGGAACATCCGGCTAGTGGTGTTGAATTCCAATGGATTGAGCAATTCTGCGTTTACTTGATGATTTGATTCGGTTGCACCACCCTTACCAGCTCAGACGAGCGTTTCCTCTACCGGTTGCTTTGCAATGCCTTGTTTGCTCCTCCGACTGGAAGTTGCCTTTAATTGGGCAACACCGAACCTAGAAACACCATGAGGAAATTGTGTTGATGTATGCCGCTGGTCGGGCCGCATCAGTGACCGAAGGTGCTCATGGGCTCAGGCAGCCACTGGCGTCTTTCTCAAGTGACGATCCACTTGTTTCGCCTCACTTTATTTGACCTCTGGATTTTAAATCCCGTTTACATCTTATACTGCATGCTGCGTACTATGACAGCTGATGAACTGTACTTGGTCAGCCGAGTGGCCCAGCACTATTTGGATTATGGTGAGCCAGAATGGGCGTTCTATGAAGTAAAGTTCTAACCAAATTAAAAATGTCTCAGATAGTGATTATGTCGACAAATCGGTTGATCGAATTAGTTGATTATCAAGTGATTAGTTTGCCAAGTTTGACTACTGGCTTACTACTTAGATGATATCATATGTTCGCACACAGCTCCCCAGAGAGACCGACAACCAACCCTGGTGGTGGATCAGAAACTCGATTAAAATGAATCGGTCAGAGTTATTAAGGAGACATCAAGATTAATCAGCAAACGGTTTAAAACATAATGACAAATCAACCGGGCCTCCGAACATAGACGACTTCTTAAGCATGGTCTAACATATGTGGCAAGCACACCAACAGTATAGGAACGCACACTAGTTTAGATGTGTGGTCGGAATATGTGACCACGATTGCTTGATTTCAATAATCCGTTACACCCAGTTGAGCACAGAACACCTTTCAAACGCATAAATGTCAGCTGCGCCTTGTTTACATAAGACTGTGTTTTGTCCTTCCAGAGGCTGGCTGGTCAGAATAGCTACTGTGTAGTCCGGCTGCAGCGTACCTTCAATCGATAGTGTCTGCGTGATCAAATTTTGTGTGCGCACGCACTCACATGTAGACTTGATAGGATCACAACTGTATGCCACCAGTCAGTCGTTCATCGAAGTCAGCTCGATCGATAGAGAATTTATGATTCACCGTGTTCATGGTATGCGAGTGGGGACCGATCGATCAGACTGCTTATTCAGAAAACTACTGGTGAAAAACCAGTGTTTGCTAGTTTCGTTAGTGAAAATCTGGTATTGTGAATGAGTGGAATGTTGGTAACCAACTTTTGTTGACGACCTCAGGTCATCTTGAATAAATTTTAGCAAAGTTCGGTGTAAAATTAGTCAATGGGTTGACACTTGGATTCACATTCCTCCCGGTTAAAATACCAACCACGGTAATGTGTCTTCTCCGCAGGTGTAAAAAGGCTGATTAATGCATTCGCAACCAGGAGAAAGACGGAGTTTCTGGCGAGCTTCGCACTCCAGCTTCATCCTACAGTAGTGGTGGTCAACTTTGTGGAACACATTCTCCAGAACAGACTCCATTCAAAGGGACCGGTCGACCAGTGCAAATTGGGATAGCGGGCTAGTGTCTTGTGAACCAAAAGCCACAATTTTATGACTGGAAGGTGACGGATATACTGATGTGTGATGTACTCACTCGAAAATAATCAACTTCATGAGTTTCTGTCGGCTCAAATGGTTGCCTAAGCAATTTAAACATCATCGCTCTGCTGTATGCCGAAAATTGCCTGCGAATTACCAGAAACGTCTCGCAGGTAGCATTTTAGAACGTCTAGACCATTTGTAACCGTCCTCACGGCACGTGGTATTCTACAGTACGCCTCAACAAGACACGCTTCTGGAAATATTAATAGGTGTCTCGACAAGATGTTTGTCCCCTTAAAATGAAGAAGAATTGTGAAATAGCTCCTATATCTTCCGTACGGCAACTAGTCCAGTGTACTTGGAGGTCTCCAGTGCCAGACCGAGTGGTGTGGTGGAGTCAGATATCCGAACCGCAGCAAGTGATCAGACGGCTTTTAATTTATGGAACTTAGACACATTGATGTGAAAGCACGATGTTCCTGCTGGTTTTTGTCGTTTTGGACCTGTCCGCTTGACCCACCGGGTGACCTATGTCCAGGATGGCCGGACTCCAATGAGACCTAAAAATAAGGGTCATTGCATCGTGAAAATATGCTGTAATTCTACAAAAATAACTATGAATAGCCAGAGAAGTGATGAGCTTTTGTGTGCTGCTCTATCTCATTGTTCAGCTTTTGTAGCTTTCGTGATAAAGCAAACGTAGTTACATCCACGACAACTGGTGACGTAAGTGCACGATATTCCGAAAATCCACATTTATACTAAGAACATGAACATGTTTTCGGCAAGGTCTTTTCAAGTCATACAGTTGCTAAGGTTGAGAGTGCACCAGCTATCATATTTGAACGGGCATGGTGTATAAATGCGGAACAGGAAGTCACGAGAGGCGGCTTTGGCTGCCTATCAAGGAACACCTAGTTCAGGTCACCAGTAGGGTGATTTCAGCTCGTCGGCGCGAGTAGAGTTGTGGGTGTGTTCATTACAGGGTGTATGCGTGAAGGGAGTTGAGTGGTACCATGGCAAGCATAACACAGAAACAAAGTGTTTTTGCCGATCGGCTCGTGATGTTGTATGGAGATAGCTCCATGCACTGCTATTGTGCGTTGCTGTACTGATCTGGATTGATTAGCTGGCGCTTTGTAAACAATTCGGAAGCTCTGGCTGGGTATCACGTTGTGCATGATTTAGGAAATATTGACTGTTGTGTAATGAGATAAACGGCAAAGCACACTCTCCTTGTGATATCTCATCCTGGAGTTAACTCCACATATTCAGGATCCACAGTGCCTGCCATGTGCTTAGAAGTTTAAAAGGCTTTAAATGGATTCAAACCGCTTACTTTTAGATGTAATCCCCCGTAATTTTAAGTTTTTAAAGAACCTCCATCCCAGCAGATCCCAGACGAAATGAACAGTTTTGACAAGCTCGCATTTTCCAAACCTAGTAATTTGACGTTCCTTGTGGTAAGAAAGCTCAACTCAAAATTTTATCAGCCAACACGACCTAAGGTCAGACCGACGCGCTATTATCTGGCAAAGTCATTTGACCCTAGTGATACGGGTTTGAGAAACAACCCTCTAGCCAGTCAACGGGACTATTCACTGGAAGTGAACTCGGGCTTCTATTGCATTGTTACCCAATACTGAGGAAGAAAAAGTTCGGCGAGTTGGAACAAACAAAGACCGACAGTCCCACTGTACCTCAAAACAAATCAGCTAGTACGGGCCACTCTCGAGCGAGCATGCTTGAAAAATCAGTACACCCTGTGAAAAATAGCGAACAATGCAGCCAAAATAAAATAGAACCTTAACAACTTATGGATGAAACACCTATTTTCTGGGGGTAGGACGTCTCGCGGATGGTAATGTATCTTCCCGGAATTGGAAAGGAACATCAAAATATGGGCTTCACAATTTGGAATATGACGCTAGAAATCACGGATTGTTCGAGAAGTTCCGTTCCGTTTCATTACAGAATTCAGTAAATGAGCTCAGCTGTTTGTGAAATCCATGTGGTGAATAGAAACGAGTTTCCAACCACATCTGCTAGATTGTGACTTCGTTCTAGGCTCAACCTCTTCAAAGTTGGCTGCAATGCAGATACTCCTGAATGCGGTATCAATTCAGTGAGCGTACTTTAATTAAGATCTTAGTCGACACTAACTCGCAGCTGACTAACCATTCAGCATACCCTGGTAAAAATCTGTTTAATTCTGATAAAGTTCATCGCATTGAGGTTGTCAGCTATCAGGGGGTTAACTTAAAGAAGAACGAAAACATAGAGTATACACTCACTTGCCCACCAATTCGGTTTTGAAGATAGACTGACCCGGAACTGGGTCAGCATTTGCTGTTTTTCAGCAAATGTGTGTGCTTCGCTAATTTCGTGCAATTTTGGTTCGCGGATGGCGCCTACTTGATGAGCCACAAGGAGTAGTACATTACGTCTGTCAACAAAATTCCTCCGTTTACTGTACGCTTCTGTATCATTGACCTACAACATGAAACAGCCGTATTAACCCCGGACCAGAAATCAACGCGAGTATTCTAACACCTACTCCGGCATCTCGTAACCCTCAGCTGAACTGAAAGTGCGACGTACAAGGCTGGTACAAGATCATCGTGAGCCTCTGCTCTTGTTTCAATGCTGGGAAATAACGGAAGTTGATGGTCAAAAACTCACTCACAAAGGGATGTCCGGTATTGAAAAGTACAAGCCCTCAGGTATTGTAAGATGGGAAGCCAATTAGCATCATTAATTATGACAGAATGTAAACAGCGCCGAGTCATCCTGATTGCGTTGAGAGACTGCAGCATTTTCCTAGACTGGCGGGCAGATAAGGAATTGGGAGATTCTGCTCAAACCTAGCCATAAAGATGGCGGTAAGGGATTTGATCACTATAAATAAGCTTCTCGTGGCTGAACTACTTGACTATCGTTGCCATTGTTCAACAATACAGCTCTGTCTCCTTGGTGTTCCATAATTTTGGGTCCTCGAGAGAGAGGACATTCAACAGCGGTAAACCTCTGAGGAGATTCTGTGGAGGTGAACTAAACTGCAAACTTACCTTGATTAACACACATGATTTTGCTGCCTCTTGCCAACTACTCTACCCATGTCCTTCTAAAATTTCACTTAGGTTGATCCAACTGTACCTGTTTTTGGCGTCTTCACCCAGTTTACATGTGAGTATCCGTGTCGGAATTTCGAAATACCGTGACATACAAATTACTCACTCCCATTTTGGCTTCCATATCAGGTGAAAGTTGGAGAATACGCCTCCAGAAAAATCGCGTGCTAAACCCCTACCTCATGGTATGGTCGTGCACGTGACTTACATGAGATCTGCCTCGTAAAGGAATGCATATTCACGCAAAATTCATTGTGTCGAGGCGATTATTCAAAGCTGAGCAAAGGATGAAAAGCCTGGAAATTCACGTGATCAGTAAACTTCGTGAGGGCTGATTGCCAGTACAAATGCAATGCTGCGGGTGTCCAGCATTTTGAATGAAGCGTATGGACTAAGCCGTGACAAGCATCTGGATAAGGGTCGCTAGCTCGTGAAACATAAGTCATCGCACTAATCGTATCCAGCAAGTTTTGTGGTTCTTGGTCGATTTTCATAGCAAATCAACAGGTGTGGCGCTGGGAGATCGAACTAACTCCTAGCTGAATCATTCGTCTCTAATATCCTTCAAACGAGTGTGCTATACAGAGACCGTTTCAAGCTTCATGACATTCGAGATATCGCAATGTATTCTCTCATTGCTGAAATCTCCGGGACAACCTGCTGTCACCTTCGCTGTTCTTGGAGATCGTTACGCAAAAAATTCAGCTTTGAGAAGTATTGGGTGGAGAGGAGTAATTTGAGTGCTGCTCAAAATGAAACAAAAGGCAACGCGTTCTGCAGCGCATTCATTTGAAGAATATCGAAAACCAGTGATTTAGCTAAGTCTGTGGTTAAAACCAACGTGATTCACAGAACAAGTGCAGGCCACTGATTGTGTTTAGTTTAGTTTTTAAATAGAACGTATGCTTGATGAATACTCCTCATTGTGCCCACTCAATAGGTCACAACAACCGCACACAGTGTTCCTGTGTCCGACAGTTAACCTTTCTTTTCTGGTGGCTTGTTTCCTATTGTCTCCAACTTGCTAGCCCACTCTGGTCATTATTCTATTGTACGAAACAGTGTGCAAAAGGCAGTTGGCGGGTAAAACGATCAAATGAAAATGGTCCGAGACAGCGGGGCACAATAACCCAGTAGCGGAATTAGCAGTAAACCAAGGCTCAATTTCTGTCGTTTCTCGGAAAGTTAAAGAGGGAAACCCTCACGTGCAAAAATTTTAGCAACTTATTCCTGCTCCACTGAAGTAGATCCATTCGCATGCCAATTTGGTTCTCGGGGGAGACCCAAATGAATCTTTCGTCACGATTAGGTACAAGTGGAACATAAGGTTGAAAAAACCTGTGGGAGTGCACCGAGTTGATTAGCTACAATAAGGGCGGAAACGGTTGGGGGCTGTCGAAGGGATTTCAGCGGCCTTAGGAGTAGTGTGTTAAGTCCATTTATTGGTTTTTGATTTTCAGTGAAATGACTTTAATTAGAAAAGTATGGTTAGGCAGTGAGGTGAGAAAGCACATTAAACCGAGTTAGACGACTTCAAGGCCTATGTTGGAACTGTTTTAGAATGCACCAAAGTACGGTTCATATTGTTTGAATTTACAGACTGGTGAGGCGGTAACTTAAACTCCACAGCTAGACTGATTGCGAAAACGCAGTTCACCAATGGAGTATACATGAGTTTTTTACTCCAGTTCGCCTTCTAAAAGCCTGCCAAGCTGAACGTCTTGTCCAGTTAACGTACAAGTATTCCAACACAAGATACATTGCGCTTTACCGTCATAATTCCTGACAGCGTTTTACCATTTAGGTCATATTGTGGCAGGGCCTCAGCGATGTGTAGCAGGCATCGCAAAATAAGCAAGTGGAAGCCGTTTGTTGTAGAAGAATCAAACTATCGGAAGAAAAATAACATGACCGAGAGTGTCCGTGGGAGAAAGCTGGACTCGAAAAAAACACTGATTTAGGTTTCTGCTGCCAACATGAACCGGTACCAGTTCTTTGATGCAGCACTAGAGATGATGGTTGTTGACAGCATTAGGAGGAATACGAGAGCAACACAATGTGACATCCCGGTGAGCAGGAAATCCGGAGACCATCCGGAATACAGCAGCCAGGAACAAGAATAAACACAACACGAATATGACAGTAGTGACTGAGTGTGGGCGGGAAGCCCGCTCGTATTCAATTGGATTCATTCACTGTCTTCTGACTGATCGCATCTGATCTGGCGATCACTGCTCTCGTTACAATATCACAGCTGGGTTGTAAACTGATGATGTGGAAAGCCAAATTTAGCCAGTAGCACAATCATGCACGAGAGCCATATCACACCGTTCTGTGTGCGAATGCTCTGAACCGATGGGAATCGAGAACCTTGGTTTATTTTGGATTGGATAATAAATCGATTACAGCGCCGGCTTCATTGAATGACTGCTCACAAAGAACAACTTGGCATCATGAAATCTTTGGAAATCAATGTTTACGAGGCAAGATATTTCATTGGCGCACTGCCGTTTCAGCAAGACCAGTTGAGCAGGGAATCAGGTCAGTTGCTCATTACGGCTTGCCGACAAACCGTCTCCATCTGCAGTAGTGTAGAGGGTGAGATCAAACTACGACTCTCCAGCAGGTTGGCTATCCAATGAAACGTCCTCCGTAGTTGTCTGATTACTTTCGGTATTCCGCATCTGTTGATCTGCAATGTGAGAGAGTGCAACATTGCCGCTTGGTGAGAGACCTCCCAATCAGCACTTGCTCAGTCATCAAGCTCGTTTATGACAGCTCTCGGCCGTGTGGCTTCTCATCGAGTTGGACAGATGTACCTGCAACAGGTGGCTTGCGTTACCTTCCCATTCTCTATACACTTGTTCGTTAGCATGTAGTGCGCAAGGTTTTTTTCAAATTTGTTCGTTCGCTTGCTGTGGTCAGTCCGCCAGGGATGAAGCCTGGTTCTGCTTTAGTGTCAAGGTAGTCAAGACAATAAACCATTGTGAAACTGATTCGCTACGTTCGAAGCTTAGTCAGACCAATGGCCGGTCGTTGAGTGATAAAGTACACTGTTGCCGTGCCATTTCAACCTAAACTCAGGTAACCAGGAAATCGTGATGGAGGTGGGTTCTTAATTAATTCATGCTGTTCTCTGACAGAATACAACCAAAGTCATCCATGAATAACTAAACCTTGATGTGGTTTCCACAATCGTGACCTGGTGCACTCAGCAGACAAGCCAGAATTTTAATGATGAATGCGTAGAGGCGCGCGAGATGCTTCCAGATGAAAAACCTCGCACAGCCAAATTCGACATTGGTCGTCAAAGGTTAGGGTCTATTGTGAAGTGCGGAGTTTCGCTAGTTTCCTCTAGAACAAAAATCGATTGGGAAAGTTGAGAAAGTGAGCGCCTTGAGAGGATGTGAAAGACTGTCGAAATTTCAGGTAAAGTTAGAGAGATCGCCACAGGTCTATCCAGTCTTGCAAGTAATTTTCGCTCAGTTGAGTAAGGTTAGTCAGAACCAAGCGTATCGGCTGGTTAGTTTCTCCACCAGTGCAAGTACTTTCTCGGTCCGTAGTACTTTGGCCAGATGAATCACGTTAAGCGTCCTACACTGAGATAAAGTGCATGGCCAGAATTCGCAACAGTTACGCCTGTAGTCATGGTGGAGGGACCGATAAATCCAGCCATCGCAACTGAAGTCCGCCATGTTAGTCACTGGACTACCGGCCTTGAAAAAAACCTGTTATTATTCTTGTGTGTGGATCGGCCTGGGTTGTCGGTGAGATTAAGCAGTGCAAATCTGCGTGGCATATGAAATAAAGTATTCCATATGAGGGTTGTTTAGCAAGCACTTTGATGTCCAGAAGAATTCCTCCTAGAAACTACAGGATACTTAGGCCGAACAGGATTTAGACAGTGCATTTCAATCCAAAACAAATCCGTCTTACACACAGTTGCCGTTTAAAAGCGACAGGATATCTCAAACTAGCTCACGTTGCATAAAATCTCGCCAAAAATATTCAGAAAAGCCCAAACACAGATCCACGTAGTTAGCATCTACATGGTCATTACAAATCCGCAAGGTAGATTTCTAGCCTACCATTCTTCTCAGCATTAAATCTCTCCATTTTCTATCAGTGTTCCACAAACTATGTGGGTCCATCGACCTGGCGTTTAGCCTAGACAACAACTGAGGGCTTGCCAAGCACATAACCGGTGCAGTTGCAAGCTGTCTAATTGATACGGACCACCAACTAAACCCCACCCAGCCATTCAACACGACTCTCCATGTGCCGCCTAGTCGTTCGAAGGTCATTCACAATGATGAATCCGAATCGGAGGAAGCGATTCCAGCTAAGTTGTGCCAACCATCACTTTGTCATTGAACTCAATAGAACTTGGTCTAATCGATGAAGCCTCTTTGGGACAAACCAGAAGCTCGTTTAAAGACCAGTGACTTCTGAGTTATGACCAATGAGGTCTAGCCTGCTAGGCTTTCAACGCTGTTAACTATTTGTAACTGTACTTGTCTGATAGGGTTATATCTCGAAGTAAATGTGCGTATAGATTTTCCAGAACAGAGGTAATTTCCAATGCAGAATCATGAGAAAGTATCAAGTCGTCAGTCACTCACGATTTATGAAAAACATTGGTCAGTACACTAAACTTTTTGGAAGACCCAACGCTAACCTACAAGGGTGGATTAACCTGGGCTTCTCAAGAGGATTTAAGAACCTGAATTTGAGGGTGATAAATCTGTGCGATTGAACATTAAATATTGAAAAAGTAAGTAGACCACCGAAGTAATCAGTAGGATAAATCCTTATGCAGCATAGAAAACAACGGTGATTATCGGGAGCTGGAGGAATACTGAGTGATCTCGTGTTGTCTCATTCCATCCTTCAAATGTATTGCCTTCAATCAGGATTATGGCGAATGCCGCTGTTTGCCTATCCCAGGCTAAATTACTAGCTAAGTCAAGACAAATTTTTGTCGAAGGGAGTTAACCAACAGTTTAGGTCACTGTAACATCTAGGATTTTGACTGAAACTGTTCGGGTTGACAGTTAAATGAAAAATTAGCTCAGTGACAAGTTTGTCCTGGGGGGGGGGGAGGGGGTTAGTCAGACATTAGAAGAACCGGTAAATATTCCCACCTTCGAATTTTGGAATTCCTGAGAGAAGGTTCGGGCCATTTAGGAGCGCTGAGTCTCTGGACTACGAACACTCATTAATTTTAAGCTATTTGCCACTCAGGATCGAGCACAGTGGATGAGCGACCGAAAGAAATGTGGAACATACCGATTCGCGATACAGAATATTTCATCCCATAAAGCGCCCTTTGCTGTTGGCTTCACTCAGCAAATTCTATTCAGTGGAATGCTGGTGACTAAGTTGGTGTGTGGTTGTTCGTTTGTTTGCTGAGATTGGCACTGCGGTGGTGAGTGTTTCGGCACTACCCTAAGTGACGTCATCAGTGTGTAGAAGGTAGCGTTGTGTCATGGTTAATCGGGGAATGTCAGCTCAGAATGCGCTTGTCTAAACAAGCACTCTGATGTCCTCAAGCCACCCTTGTGAAGCGTTCACACAAAAAAAGATTTCTTTCATAGGCGGCGCATAGCTTTGAAAGCACCGGCATCTGAACGCCGGATGTGACACGCGAGGTCATCATATTACCATTACTCTACTAACATATGATAGAATCATCTGAGTTGTCTGTCTCGGTAGGCGAAAGCTTCCACGCTTGGTTCTAGACAACCCGACACGTATCTACTGGGCATATCTACCAGACACCTGAGTTAAGGCATATGCTTTAACAGACCAAGGTAGTCAGTCGAACGACAAGTTTACCGGACCACCACAGATTACTGTGTCACAGGGAAGAGTCAAATGGTGGAATCCGACCATTTGAACTTACTCGTTACAAACCATCTTGTGGTCTTTCTGAGGAGTGTATTGGCCGCATTTCTGTCTGCGTCCCTCCATTCTAATTTCGTCTAATGAGCGGCATTCCAGTGTGACTCGGGTTGCGGTTCAAACAGCGAGCCAAACGGCGGAATGGTTAGCTTCGTGGGATGAAGTCTGAGTTATGAACGACTCCAATATCTTTGTTATCTCATCGTCCTTCTTACTCATGGATATATCTGACGATACATTGGCAACATCAGAATGGTCAACCACAACGCAGCGTAAATCGCAAATGAGCCAATAATATTACAGGAAAGGTATGTAATAATTGGCCAAACATATGAGGTGATACTAGATACTCTTCGAAAACTATAGAAAAGCGGCAAGGTAAGGAGGAAGTACCCAAGAAACTCTACACTGACAATATATCCTCGATTGAGGAGGAAACATTTACAAGTCAACTGCCAAGCTGGGCAAACAGATCAACGACCATCTGATTAAGCACTTTCCAGGTTTCGTGGTGATGAAATTAGATCACACTACACGGCATGAACATTAACTAATCAGATGTGTAGCTAGTTAATCAATCAACCAATCAATGAATGCGACGCCAACGAGGATAACAAACATTTTGGGTGTGAGATGTAACCATGAGGTTGGTCCACAATTATGCCAAGCCGTCCAAATTAGTGGGTGGATTAAAGCCAGCAAATCCCGAGTGGGTGACAGGAAATGAGTGCAAAATTTATCAATAAACCTATTATTAAGTAATTCTCCAGCTGTTTCGATGCCTGGTCACCATGCTATCCGAAAGAAGCACGGGGGCTATGACAATGCCAGGCTGCCCAATTCTAGAAAGGAGCCAGTGAGGTGCACGGGTTTGGCATGAATTAGGGACCATCCAGGCACGAGTTCGCACCTTAAACTTGTGCAAAAATGATCTAAAAATAACTCAAAGATATTCCAAAACTTAACCATTCAAGTGATTACTAGCACTTTCTTGCAAAGCCTGAAATGGGCTTGTTCTGAACTGTGTCCGGACCGACTCTAATGGCATCTCCTAATATCTCAACAGAAAACAGGATGCTCTTTTTCTTTACCTTCAAATTGTGAATTACAAAATGTAAAAGTTTCTTGGATGACCTGTTAAAAACCATGTTCTCAGCCGAATAGGAACGCCTGTGCACCCGTAGTTCTCCGTCAGGGATTTGCACTAATTTAGTAAAATTTGCGCGAAATCCCCGCAGAGCGTGAGCATTATCCTGGTATTTGATCAGCGTCTGGAATTTATACGCTCCGAGGGAAGCATGTTAAATTCCTTTTAAAACTTTGGACTAGGTGTTATCAACTGGTATGTAATTAACATACGTGTTTCTATCTAGCATACCTGTTTCATAAGACATCAAGGTCATTCTCGTTGTGTTCGGCCTTATTAAGCCTAGCTTATCTGGCCTATCAGTGATTTACATTGCCGAAGGTCTCCTTTTCAATAGATTGATCGTTTGCACGATCGATATGAGGTAAGCTTCTGTCCTCGTTTTAGACTTTTCCCGAAGTAATGATCAAAATAACGCTAGTAAATTGGAAACAGTGGAAAGAAACTAGTACTGATGCTTTAAGTGGTGTTTCGTTATTCACCAACAAACTCCTCAGTCGTGAAGCATCGTCGTAAGCTTCAAACCGGACGAGGCTGAAAAATTGTCCCACTTCGCTTCAGTGGGATTACTGACTCGAGAGGGGGTACATTATCTGACTGATTAGCAGTTGCCTTTATCGTTTTCCCATCACTCTTTTGAAGACTCCAGGGTTTAATTCTTTCGATGGGACACCCAATTACATCGGGTTCAGCACTCTGTCTTTCGTAAGATGTGTAATGCTGATGGTTCCCAATAAGGTTTTAAACAGATGTCAGCGCTTCTCGGCTTTTCAATACAGACTGGCCTTGCTTACGGTAAGAAACTTCCATCAAAAATCACAAAACCACGTCCGACAGGCTCACCTCTCCACCAGATCAACAACTTTTGAACGACCACCTTTCAAGGTGGTCGGGTTTGAGAGCGTCGGTGATCTGGTAAACTTTGCTCCCGAAGATTCTACAATACCAGTTTGGCAAAGTGTATCCGGCACCGTGTTGTGGTCAGTCCTATTATTAGCCGGCTTGCAGGTAATTTCATAAGTTTCTCCAAAGTACGAATGTGAAACCTGTGAGGTGTACACCAGATAACTGATTAGCCAGAAGGAGTAGGCCTCGCAAGCTGCGGAACGCCTTCTCCCAGAAGTTGATTGTAACGTCCAGCGCACTAAACTGCACTACAGAAAAGCTTCTGATCCTTATCAAAAGTCCTTTAGGGCTTTCAAAACAGCTGAATGCTTGGAAACATGGGAATAGGGCATCCAAGCCATGTCCCATGCGTCCTCAAGTAGGACAAGCTCTAACACCCAAGGTAAGCGGAACTGTGAGTCGTTGGCTCCTAGTATGGTTTACGGATGAAAGTTCAACCCTGATGCTTTTCAAATTCTTGGATTAGTCAAAGATTAGGATACTTTTTCAAATTAATTTATGCATCATTCCATTGCATTGTGAAGTAAACTCCGAGAGGAAGGAAGACCAGCTCAGCCAAATTTTGTTGGCCTGAGTAGTCCATGGTAAAACCTTCCATTCGCCATTTCTCATTCACAGACTCTTCAAATCCTTTAGGTAAACAGTAGTGGATCATGTGCCCATACTATGGCTCTGTGGACGCACTATTAACAGGTTGAACCAACTTCTGACGGTCAGCTGTAGTAAAGTTAAGAAAGGTTAAATGAGCACGAAGGTGAATTTTGGCACAAACTACCCTGATGGTGTCACAGTTATTGCGCCGGTGTAGAGATTATGGTACCTAAGGAGTTGAACCAGCAAGAGGGTTTGTCCACAGATCACTTATAACCAAAGTACGATTAACGGAAGAAGACAAGGTTCCGTGGGAGCATAGATGGCTTCAAACGGAACGGAGTGACGTGAATGCTTAGTTTGAGAGATAAATATCTTGGTAGATGCTACTGCGGTTGCTGGCCAAGGAGTCGGCTGGGAAATTCTTTGGAATTCCTTTTCGAAACGTTCTTAAACGGTCCTGTTGTAAGGCAGGTTTCTTCCTCAAAAAACTCGACGAACGGATCAAGGCGACAATACAGTCATTGTCGGAGGATGCATACGGTCTTGGACCTCATAGTGTAAAATCTTGTGGTACAAATTTGTAAGACACCAGTCGCTGGATTTTGGTGGAGATTCCTTCAATAATAAGAGATTGGCCGAGATCTCTGACGATGGTTGTTGCCAAGTGTTCCACAGTACCGGCTTTTTGGTAGAGTACGCTGAGGGATGATGGGCTATGTATTTTGCCCTCACAATCATTGAGGAAACAAAGCCCCTGAGATAAATACGAGATTTTGTTCAAGACAGTTTGGATGCTAGAATATGGTTCGCCAATTCAGCCGGTAAAGTCGATCAAAACAACGTTGGAAAATTCCTTTTCCTGAGTATCTCATCCAATAGAAAAAATATGTTGAGGATGAAGTTAGAATATGGTTCGCCAATTCAGCCGGTAAATTCGATCAAAACAACGTTGGAAAATACCTTTTCCTGAGTATCTCATCCAATACAAAAATAGGTTGAGGATGAAGTGATCAGCTATCGCGTGCCAACAGCAAACCGAACATCTTGAGGCCGTGCTTAAACAGCTACTTGTAGCCTTCCGGAAAATTCTTCAACAGCCCATGACAGCTTCTGTTCTTTCGGGGCTCACTTGGTAGACAGTCACCAAGGTTTTCACAAGAAAATGTACCGCAATTTCTTGAATACGGTACCAGCTGAAACATATCCAATAGTAGGGTCTCCAAAACGAGGGATTAAAACGTTTCATCACCAACTGAGATGACATTGTCAGTGCGGGGTTGAGTGGGTGAATTCCTCCTCTACTGCCTGTGCCTATACAGCCTTTAAACAGCATCTGATGGCTCTGAAGGCGTTCTCCGCCTAGTTTGATTTCCCTCCATGTGAATCTGAGTTGGTCTCAATCTCTTGTGTCTGGTTGGTCCGACGAGCGCATTCAGTTCAACAGTTTTGTGTGTGATTGTTTTGCCGCGATTCGGTTGTTTTCTTCCTGTTTTGTGGTCTGAGTTTGTTCTCTTGATTAACTGGTTCAGCGGTCTCATGATTTTAGTAGGTTTATTCCTTTTATCCCATTGGTCCGTTGGTTGTCGTTCAATTTCTTGATTTCCCATGTGGCTCAGAGTACCGTGGCTGTGGTTCTTTTGCTCGTAACGCCTGACAGACTGATCATTGTCGATGTGTTTATTGATCGACTTTTGTGTGGAGTACTAGGCCCCGGCAAACTCTCGCTCCCGTTTTATTCTTGCGTGAGCGAGTATCTGAACACTGTCCCAAATGAACTTGCGTCCTTCTCTGTCTTTGTGAATTGGGACAAGTGACATTGGGACATGTCTTATGCTAGCAAGCTTAATCACGTGTATTCTGGTAGTAAGTTTTCTTTCAGTTTGGCCAACATGGTGTCTGTCGCAGTCGTTGCACTTAAGTTTGTAGACCACCTTCGTCTTCTTCACTGCATCCAGCCATTTTTGGTTTAGAGAGAGTGCTTCTCAACGTGTTTGCAAGCTTGAGGGTGACTGTAATTTCATATTATCGTAAATGTTGTGCAGTCATCTCCACGACGTTTCTGATACACGGCAGCGTAATCTTCCTCTCTTCCGGTTGTGTTGACAGATCAGCTTGTTGATCGTCTCGTAAGCACCTCCATTTTGAATTCCTCGGGTAGCCGTTAGTTCGGAATGTCTTGTAGAGTCTTTAATCTTCTTTTTTTCTTCGCCTCTGTTGTGTTGCAATTCGTCTCGATCCGCGTGAATATGGTTCCAACACATCTCCATTTGTGGCAGTTCGGATAGTTGCTGTAGTAGTTCAGAACCGGGTCTGCATGCGCCTCTTACTTGCAGTTAGTCGTTTCTTTTCCTTGTGACGAGCACACCTAGGAGGGCCCCCGCCGTTTTCATTGTGAGATGAATGTCGGGCAACCCGTTGTTCAGCAGTTTTTTCGCTCGTGACAGCTTATTTCTCTTTACAATAGCAAACATGTCGTACACATTGCTATTCATTCAATGTTTCAACACTGTCTAAACGCTGCCACATTTCCTGATAGAGCTCTTTGGTTATCACATGGAAGTTTTAAAGTCAAAACACGGCCAAGCGTAACCGAAACGTCGGATTAATATATCCTATTCCGTTCCATTGAGTTATGACATCATAATTTACATAATATACACCACCTACTATACTATACTATACTATACTATACTATACTATACTATACTATACTATACTATACTATACTATACTATACTATACTATACTATACTATACTACACAACACCGCCGCACATCCATTTTAACACAATTCAAGCCAAATATGGCCTGGAAGTCGGATCTCTTTTGCTTTCACCTGCTGTGATACAACCAGACTACTCTAAACAAATTATGCTTTCTCACGGGAGTTTTAGTTTAGTTAAACATTGTATAACAATGGATTTTCATGCCATTGGCTTGGTTAATACCAGTACCGATGGGAATCGTTGCGAGAGGCCTGGTTACTTAGAACGGGTAGCGTCCTCTCGAAACTGAGTGCAAGTTCGACGTCTTAGTCTCAAAATGAAACAAATAACCTCTGGGGTATCTGAAATTGTATGTCGTGATCGACAGATATGGGTCAAACAAGTGCACTCGATGGGTGAATATCACAGTGCAAAAGTGCATCGACAATAAGATATGTTCCGGTGACCTGAATTCAGTTATACTGTAGTAAATAACGTTTGTCAGCTTCAGTACTTTTGGTAGCGGTTAGTCTGGAAACGCATCCAAGTTCGACTCAAGAGTGTTACACTACACGTGTCGACACTCCTAAATCTTTTGTTTTTGTTAACAAACAGCTTGTAGACAATTACGGGTCAGTGAGATTCTGTGCATTAGCAACCAGTTTTTTCTAGCTGAATCAATGTTCTTCAGTTCCAGAGAGAGAGAGATCTGGGAAGCCGCGGAAGAATTGTGATGAACAAACCCTGAACGCGATTGTCAGTTAGCTGAGATGTGTGATGAATGCTAGTAGGTTTTGTTGAACTATTGCGATCAAAAGTGATTGACTTTGGGAACAAACTCGGAGTATTGGCGGGTTCGATTAAGAAGTTAGCGACCTCAATTCGACAGCGTTTATTGTTAAAAGCGTCTGGAATTTCTCAAAGACGATAATGTTCTGTAAGCGAAGTCAGTGTTCGCTGAAGAACCGAGAAGCACTGTAAGTATTTGAAGTCGTCAGTAGCGTGTGATAGTTGAACATCAGACGATTAGTTGATCAGCAATGTAAGTAACTCGCACTTAGGCAGGATACCGTTCCACCTGTCTGTCAATCACCAGGTCCACATGTGTTGATCAGCTCCTTGAATAAAGACTTCTCAATTGGAAGGTTCAATCGTCGTGTGAATGATTACTTCTTTGAACCGGTGTTAGGAGATTTTGGAATTTTCATTTGCGATTCCTGGTGAGAATGGAGCTTATCTACGGTGAAAAGCGGCAAAGCACTTTCCAGCCATTCTACGCTTATTGGGAATTATCAGTAGTGCATTAGTCAAGGAACCCAGGAAGGTTTGTGGGAACACGTACAATTTTCACCACCAGTGGCTGATCAGTAGTGCGACTGAATTTGTTGGTCATTTTTACGAATTCGGGAAGTCACACTGCTGCACCTGACGAGGTGTTGGAAGACCATTGCCAAATGTACTACATGACGCTTTAATCGATCTTCTGCAGTCCTCTTCTTTTGTTGACCGATCGATGAGGTCTTGGATTTTCAGTAATGCCTCTGGATTCACATCTCAGGTGGTCTGTAGCGTAGTAGTTGTTTTTTTTCGGCAATTTGGTTTTAACTTATTCATTCCCAGTCGAGGCGACATTGCCAGTGCGTTGAGGATGGATTACACTTGCACTCTCAGTTGATGGTATCACCTTGCAACCAAATCGATCAACTCAGCCAACAAACCTAAGTCCATCATTAGAGCTTGAGCTGCCAAGGTTCTCTTTACTTACAGCGTACTATGTAGAAACAGTGTGGAAAGAAACCAAAGCAAGACACAGCTAATGTTTTAGTTTGGTAGAACAAAGAATGAAGTTAATTTGCGTGTGCGGTCATGGGCGTAGGAATTTGTTCACGAAAGAAGTTGGGGTAGTTAGAGCAGATGACGAAAAAAATTGACAGCCGAAATCTGAGTGCATTCTTCATACTGGAAACTGTGTAAAAAACAATCGCTTGCAAGTAAGGTTGTATGCTTTGCCACATTTGTAGGTTATACCAATAAATAGCATTCTGCGAGTAAAGCACCATGACTGCATTGAAGGTTTCACTACGGAATCAATTGCTAGAAACGGTTAGACTGGAGCTATGGATACCTATCAAAGCTATTCATACAAAGGATTTAGGCAGGAAAGCTGTCATACTAACGGATATTACGTGGCACAAAAAACAGCATCATATCCAGGTCCGGAAGTCACCGGTTCGTGTGTCGTTTTTTCGTCTGGCTCTTTCAATCATTGTACACCGAACAGGCTCACGTTCACTGCTCAGAATTCCAGTCATAGTGAGACTGCGCCTGCGCTGATTGGCTGTTGCCTCTGGGTCGATATGGCGTAGATCGCGTAGCACACAACAGGCGCGAAATACTGGTTTGTAAACACTTTGATCCATTTAACCCAGTGTTGTGTTGATTGTGTATCGTTCGGATCAGGTGTGGGATTACTGATTACGTCAGAATGAAACGACTCGAGAGCTGAAGAGAACACCGAGCTGATTTATTGCCTTTTCGGAAGACATTCGGCTGGACTGTTTTAAACGTGAGTTCCAAAAGCCTTTATATGCCGTTTTAACTGACATGTTCGGGGAAGGAAACTCAAAAACTAGGTCAAACTCAAATATAAATTTCTACGGATAGAACAAGGATGGTGCCCTTCAAACCGTCTTTTCGTAATCAACCAACATACCAATCTAGGAGTTGCACTGTGTGAATAGGAGCTCCATAAAACCATCCATCCATGGTGGGAAAGTTCTTCTGAAGCCTTGCAGCTGAGGATATTGTAAGTTATCAGGCTCTGACTTAAAATGTGTTTTACTTTACAAAACACCAACGGACATTCTGATAGGATGAATATATCAGTGAGGATAGCCTAGAATTTTCTGTCTTCTCATTGGTGACTTACCGCCGAGACTGAAATTTTGCCACTGGCCAACGGAATGCATCACGGTGGACTAACCTGCGTGAGATTTTGTGGTTCAGGCCACGTACAGAATAAACCACATGGAGCGGTTCGCATTTTAGGATCCCTGTGATGTGCTTAAGAGGTTCCACAGTGTCATCCGATTACCATGCAGTCAGTTAAGGTCTCTATGAGTACAAACAGACTGGTTTTCGCTTTGTTGTGGAATCTGGGAGTTCTTTTTCACAAAACCTCCAGAATGCAAATTGATTTCTATGGCTGGGAGTGGGATGCGGAAAAACCAATCGGTAGGAACACAGTTAGATAACGGAACTAGTTTGGCTTGTGTCAATTTGTTATGGACCTGTTTTTGGGGAAGGGGGGAGGTAGAGGCTTCTTCACGAGAACAGGCACATAGTTTTCTGCTCCCCCTCTAGAATTATCCAGCAGGTAAGCTCCGAGACTTCTGACTGGTTAGCCTAGACTTCTTAGGGCTGATTTGAGTTATTGCTCAAAATGACTCACTATACACAACGAGAGAACTAAACTTACTTTGTTGACATAATCTACTACTCAAAGGGTTGCTGAAAACGTTGCAAAATAGGATTATTTCGCAGCTGGATTTAGTGCTTGAAGAAGAACATTTCACACAAATCGGACTTTGTACACGCAAGAGTGGAAGAACAGTGCGCGTGACCTTGTTTGAACAGCGCGCGGAAAAATGCGCTCACATACAACCGACATGTTGCATAAATTACGAAAGACAAAAGGCACTTTTATGCATACGCAGCACCTTAATAGCTGTCTCCCTCGCTGAGTCAGTTCGATAAGACTGGTCACACTTAGCCATTTCATTAGCTTCTGCAGTATGATAGCAACGCAGAGTGTTTGAAAATGTAATGCAAAATGATGTTGCAGGTCTTGTCTTACGAAACTCGCATCACCCGACGCATCAAATCCATGGAGAATTTTTCCCCATTGATTTATTAGATATACACTAACCCAACATAACAGGGCAAGCTGCACTTTATGTGTAATTCTTCTGCTTGACTAACTGCGGACGAACCAATGCCATTAAATGACCTTTCGGAAGGCTTCATTTAGTTAAGTATCAGGCCTTACACAAGATCTGATAGTTACTAAACCACGGGGCCAAAAACTGACGCAGTGTTTGCAATTTGTTCTACGTTGTGTCTTTGACGAAATCGAAATTGGATTCCGTATTTATTCGGCTTATTGGGCACGAATGTAGGCATCATGATGTACCCACCCCCATAATTACCTACAAATTCAACTGTGGCACAGTTACATCAGACCATGACTTCTCCCGCGTGTCCTCTCAATTTTTAGTGGAACATAAGCATCTTTTAGCCCGATGAGGAGCATCCCCGATAAACATCTGCCCTGGCAAATTTACGGTAGAATCCACAACTAGATTACAGGCCAGTTCTCTTTAATTTCTGTGATTTTACCTCTTCAGAACAAGTCGTACGACCTGGTACCATGGCCTAATGCGGAATAAGAAACAGAGTTTCGACTGCACAGTAACGTTTGGTTTAACCGTGGAAATGATGTTCACCCAAAAGCTTCTCAGGAGCTGGTCAATGCCATAAATACCACCTTGACAGAAAACTGTGGCTTGCCATCTTTCTTTCCCCAGTAGTTGTAGACGCATAGGCCACTATAACTGTTGGCATTAATAGCCTATAAGATTTGACAATCCCGGGTGTATAACCGATTGGTGAAAGCGAGTCACCCACACAGTACGACGCAGTCGTGTCTGAGATCACCGGACGACTCT
Organism: Opisthorchis viverrini; assembly: GCF_000715545.1. Classification (NCBI taxonomy): domain Eukaryota; kingdom Metazoa; phylum Platyhelminthes; class Trematoda; order Opisthorchiida; family Opisthorchiidae; genus Opisthorchis; species Opisthorchis viverrini. The sequence goes on along the minus strand of NW_008751859.1, from coordinate 901,487 downwards.
GTTGTGAAAAAAAAACAGCCCCGAGAGTACCCATTGCTATCTTTTTACAACCCAAAGACACGACACTTTCGCTGGTCGCCAAAATTGACGGCGTAGCCCGCCTGAAATTCCTCCGTCGTTTTTCGATGCCTTTTATCACAAAGTGATAGGCGAAATTGTCTAAAAAGCAACGAAATGGTAATTTGATATCTGAAAAGAAATGTACGTCAGGTTTTATTTAGAACATACGCGGAGCCATTTCCTAGCGCACAATTAAGTTTTTCTTGCGTATTAAACAAACAGTGTGCCCCAATGCATCGGCATTTCAATGCGGTGGTTGAAGAAACTGCGTTTGGAGCCCGCTGTGGTGGGTCATGAAGCATGGGTTCGATCACTCAGATGCAGAGAATGTTTTTTCTGCTTTGGTAAAATTTCCGACTGGGTATAACTCACTATTATCTGAGTCCAAAACCTGAAGTCACTTTTCAAGCTTTGGAAGGGTTGGGTAGGTTCTGAATGTCTATCGGCAGACGGAAACTGTAGAACATTATTCTATTTTCACTCACAAAAGGGCTGTAGAATTTTCGTCCGCGACACTCAAGGGTGTAAAAAACTAGCTTAGCTGTGATCACTCTGTTTACTATTCTATTTTATGTCCCCACCCGGATCTTTGAGAAGTAGGGATGCTGACTTAAGTTGGGTGTAAAATCGAAGGTTAAAGCTACAAATCGATGGATCACCTTCCTCAACAGCATCAATAATACTCGCACAGTAAACTTGTTGAATTTGGTGAAAACACAGATTCTGTTCAACAGTTTGAGCGATTCAGTACACCGAAACACAACTATGGTCTATCTGAGACTTCGCTCTCAGCGTACACCAAGTCTGTTAGACTACCCTTCTGCTTTCATATGTTACGGTCAATCTGATATTGCTGACCAGGTAGGATTAGTTCGTACGAGCGTCTTTACAGATTTCTATCTTTAGAAGCCCATAGAGTAAATGACTCGCCTTGTTACAAGAGAGGTGAAGCAAGCGTTCAAACCACGATGCAGTACTTCTTCAAGTAACGTTTAGAAACACTACGCTCTGTTACCGGAGTTCACATGTGGTGGGATAAAGTGCGAATCAAACCCTTTCGCAAGGCCTACTTCCTTCTTGAAGCTCCAGGGGTAAAGCGAAAGCACATGGCCGAGCTTTTCATCTATGTTTGATGCTGCAACAGTTGAAGTAGAGAACCAAACATAAAAAACCGTCAAATTACTGATCCGCAATGAGCCACGCGGACGCGAACTCTTACGCATTTTCCAAATGATAACTTCATGAAAGATGCTCCTTCTTCTTGTCCGAAGAGGACAAGTTGGACGAAGAGCCATCGATAGTTCTGTTGCTCTGATGTTCTGGCAGAACCGACTATTGTTCTAGATTCTTTCAGAATAAATGGTATGCATTACAGTTCCTATATGGGCCTCTAAGGTCAAATAAAACTACAGTTGTTTGGGGAGACCATGCCGAATGAGAACTGACCAAAGGTGCCTAAGTTTTGGAAGGGACTCCCTAGACCGGGTATCCTCTGAAGGTAGCCTTTCCGGTGGAAGTCAACCACGTTCCAAAGAAAATGAATTCCAGAAATACACTCATTTGCAAATCAATTTGGTTCTCACGGGACACTCAATCGAATCTCTCGTTTAAGATGTCCCTCAGCTGGATGTGCTGCACACAGGCGAAACCAGTCGTGGGCTGTCGAAGAGTTTTCAGCAACCTTGTGAGTAGTTTCCTTTATGAGAATGAATTCCACTTCTAAATTGCCATCCACCTCCAATTAAAACAATCCGACACCAACAGTTCAGTATAAAGGATTCTTGAAGTCAAAGGGTGAATTTGTGACAAATATTTATTGAAAAAAGGAAAACCGACGACATGTGAGGCGACTAAGTTAACCAACCCTTTAATCTTATGGAATCTTTTATCCGACCTAGTGATCCCGAGACATCGACACCAATGAGTCAGTTCTTAAATTAATCCTTCGATTCTCGGACAATTCCAACTTCTCATGTTTCTTAGTCCTATGTATAATCGATCGTGTCAGGTGATCATGGTTTCACATGAGAATAAGGGTTGATAGTCCTCATAAAGCGAGAAAACTGGAGTTATCTTGTGTTCCCTTCTGGGTCCTTGAGAGTATAGTCCTGCTAGTGGTACGAAGCATTTTTTACCCGTTATTCTTACCTTCGTTGCATTTATCTACCGAGCGTTCAACCTAAGTTCTGTGGGGCTTGTGCTCAGGTTATTTCTTTTCCCTTTATTTGAGAAGGAATTATTGACTAGCGTTTGCATTGTGCGTTTCTGGCTTCCATTTTGATTTATCGTCCATTGCATAGGCTCACGCAGTCACTGGATCCGATCCAACTGTGTGTATGACAGTGAGTTTTGTGAAATGTCATAGAGGCCATATGTTATTTCCTCTCCACATCATGATCATCCAAATTAAGACAGTCAAACTTGAAAAACTGTGGGCTGTTTACGGTCGAGTTGTGGGTGGAGAGGTCATAGAAAGCCATCAGCGTCACCTACATGACCCAGGCGATTACAAAGGCGAGCAGACACGGATATTCGTGACCACACCGGCGGTTCTACGAGTGCGGAAATGAGGTTCTCTGGATAGCAAGTAAACTAAATTTGGAGTTGTGCTCATTATCTGAGCGGAACCGATCATTGAGGCCTGTGACTGACGAAGATGAAATGATGTTCGCTTACACAGGTGCCAAGAACTTATCTGGATAAGAGGATCAGCAGGCTATTTTTTGGAATGTTACTGTGAGCTCAAAGCAGAGGCTGCCTTGCAAGGTGCAGTGCTTATCCAGAAAGAAAACGGGTATCTCAAATTTTACTGGGGCTGTTAAGCTGGATCTGACATGCTGCAAGAGCTTCCTCCATGGTCTCTTTCAGATGACCACAATACACAATCATGCAAAATACACAGTTTACTAATTCACCTTTCTAATCAATCCGGGTTACTTCGTTTGTGTTGTTCTTCCTTGTTTACAAAACCAGAAAGCAACCTGAAGAAGTTTAGCTCGGAAAGTTCGAGATGGAGGTATAAAGGATGAGTCGTGGATCAGTGGATCAGGTTCAAACAATTTTAAGCAAGTACGGCAGTGTCGTAATTTGAACTCTCCACTCACTGGAATCACGACTGCTTGTAGCAAACATTTGGTTACCGCTCAAATTCTGGCTGTATCTCATAGAAAAAGTGTTGAACATGACCTTGTAGTGTTTACACAATCGCAGAGTGTTGCACTGCAGACGGTGTACTTAAAGAAACAATCATTAGAATAAAGTCAGAAACTGAAAGACTGCAGGATTTGACCAAAGTTTACTCCTTCATTGTTGACCTCAGAAAGTGATACAGCGAAACTTTCCGGGTTGCCTCCCTCAGTAATCTAAGTCTGGTTCATATGAGCTTGCAGCTGCTCTCCCAGTTTTCCTATTTCATGAGTAGACTGATCATTTTGGTTGGACTCAGAACTACCTTGTGTGTAACATTTCCTTATCTATTTGAAGTTACTAGCTGTTACCGTCACCACTGAGGTCTCTGAGGCCATTTCAGCCTCGCAGATTTAATATGTCTCGGGATTTCGGCTGAATGCAAAATAGTCTGGGGTCTGTTTTGAATGTGTACCCAGCCTGAAGTACTGTAGACGGCTGTTCAAACATCTTAAAAGTTACAGGGTTTTAACAGACTATTCTCCGTTAGAACAATCATCAAAGTAAATTTCTTCGTTGACCAGCTGGCTGAGTGTCTCATGCAAAACTACCGGGTGCAATATGACACTTGCCGAGTCTCTGAATGCAATGCTCTGAGTCGAAAGTACTACTTACATATCATATCATAGGTGACAAACCACGTAAAAGTAAGGAGAGGAGAGAAAATGGTCTGTGGTCATCAGTTTCAACGTTGAAAAAATGAAGTGCCAGTTTTAACGTTGAAAAAAAAACATGAAGTGCCAGTTAGTTTGAAGTCACGAATAAGTCTTGATTACTCAACGGAAAAGCAAAAAAAGGTTAACTTGGTTCAATTTTCCACCCCAAAGGCTGCTGCAGAAACAGATCATAGTTCATGTGGGTCTTTCAATTTGATTACGAATTTTATGTGGTATAAATTTTTGGAGGCTTCGGGTGACTTCTCAGAAGGAATGCTGGACATATTCAGATGTCCAGAATACCAGCCAGAATACCCATACTCCCTGAAAGAACCTCGTGTCTTTCTGAGTTGTTGCCTAAAACTAACGGGAGCGAAAACAAGCTGAGTTGTCTTTTGCCAAATTGTTGATTATAATGGTATCCTGAGCGATATTTGAACGAAGAATAACAATCATTCGAGAACTTAGTTTGCAAATCGCTCAGACACGATAGGTTACCTCATCAACCCCATGAAATCTGAAGCTTTCGACTTTCATCAACATGGCGAACAGATTTCCGGTGGAAGAACGGTAACCAAACCGTTCTAGGAACGTTTTATTCTAATCTTATCAGGATAGTAGTTGACATACATTTAATGGACATGTACCGTAAGGTTGACCACATGGGACCTTTCCGAAGATCATTAGGCAGTACAAAACTAAACGTTTCCATAATTATGGAACCTTGTTAAGCAAGTTGCTCCAACTGTGGATGTTGACACAACTTAACAAAATAAATCACATAATTTACTACGCAGATTGGATTTTAACAGCATGTTTTCTTAGAGATTGCTTCTAATTCGTTGTTTTCGAATCACGTACACTGCCTCTTGGACTGAAGAAAGCAAACTGAAAACCGGCAGAGTAGGTCCCATACCTTTTTTAATGAGCTAGATGGATGGCGCACGATATTTCTAATTTCTGTTTCTTGTGGTATAAAATGAACCTTTCAAATCATGTGAATACTTATGTATCAAAGTCGATATTGCCAGTTTATCATCAAAATGCCTATCATTTGCTAAGGTGGACCATCGAATGATGAGAATTGTGAGGACCGTGGTTGTTTTACTTTCCAAGGTATTCAGATGTTGTCAGTCGGGACGTGGTTAGACTGAACCCTAAATTATATTGGCGCAGCTGACCAGTTTGTACACCTGGATGCGTTTGGAAAGCTGTGAGATTGCAATACCCGAAGCCAACATCAATCCAAGACATTCGGACACTTAGAAGTTATCCACTTAACATAGCAACAGCAGGCCCTGGGTAAGCCTGAGGAAAATTTGCCAAGTTCTCACTGCCGTTTCAACTCTGTTTTTCGCCCTTCATTTAGGCTTGTTTTTCGAAATTTGATCGACCCCACATGTATATAATCACTGGGCTTCAAAATAACATGAAAATTACGAGAAAGCAAAACCATGTGTTCGGCTATGATTTTGTTCAGCTACAGAGGCTTTCTCGGGTTTCAGTTAGGCCATTGCTAACGGTATCGTGTTACATGGGACCGACGTTTGCATGCCAACAGGCCACCGCGGGTTTAGCCCTGTATGGGGCTCTGCAGATGACTTCTCTACATACAATTCAGTCATACCACATTGTAGGGAGTTGTTCAACAGTTGCGTTGGTATGATTCTGGTTTGTGAGTGGGACTGGCCGTTTCTTTCACCAAACTAGGTGGTCTCAAATTCGTGTTCTGAAAGATCAAAGTCCACAGACGCTTAGTGTTTAGGAAGGCATGAATTATTCTGAAGAATTAACTGAACAAATTATCAGTAACCAATGGTAACCCTTCGAAGTGATCATATTTTCGTTCTTTTCCGTGAGATGATAGAATAATGGAACATTGTAAAAATAAAGCAGAAGTTTTCTCCTCATCAGATTATCAGACACTGGTTTCTAGCGCCTCAAAGTACCAAACGTGTCAACTTGCAATCTTGGTAGGAACCCGATCGAGAACCCTGCTAGCATGTAGATTATGCCAAATTGAGAATGACCATAACTCTAAAGGAGCTAGTGGTTAGTCTTAGATGAGATCCAGTCTTCCCTTTAAAGGGGATTTGGCCGCAGATAACCTGATTCGGTATCTACGCCGCATACTTCGGAAGACCTTCCTGGCCGCTCTACTCAAAGAGTCGTTCACAACTGATGTCTCGAAATGTAAGCTGTCACAACTAAAGCGGACACGATTCGCCCACACAACCTCAGTCTATGAATTGAGTCCTGCTCGGTTTGCTCAATTGAATGACCAGTAATGGCTAGGCGTATCAGGCACGACGTAAACAGTTCTCATACTTTAACGCGCATTCTCCGCCATATCCTTGTTTTACTGTATGGGTCGCTTCTATTTAGTTGATGTGTCAAACGCTTGCATTCCACTAGCCCGTTACTTTGAGCACGGCTACTTGTTACCAAGTTCCGATAGGTAACAGCACTGATTTCGAATGTCAGGTAACTATCGGAAAATCGATCTCCACTATACACAGCTTGTCACAATGTTCACAAATTCCAAACATTCCAACCACTACCTGATCAAAGAAATTCCTACTGGACGATCCAAGTAAGCCGTGATTTATCTAATGTTCCAAGCTATTCGAAGCTTGCAAAGATCAAAGAGTGTACAGTAAAGTTTGGCTTCCAATGTGCCTTCAAGGTCATAAATTTGTCTTGTGATTCTTTGTGAGCAGTTTACTGCTATGGTAATGTTCATGGGAGAACAGCTTGCATGGTGAACATCTTCGGTGAGACAACGTGACGCTCGCGGACAAAAAGATCTGCATGGTGAACATCTTCGGTGAGACAGCGTGACGCTCGCGGACAATGTGACAATCTTAAGGCAACAGTGCACAGAACGACCTAAAATTTGATCGAATTTTGCCACACTTTGACCAGTCTATCTGTCAGTAAGATAATCATTTAAACAAGCTGACACGAATACTCTTGAAGGTTTTATTTTGTCAGCACCCTTTTCAACAGCGACTAATGATCTCTTTCCTGTGAGACAACCGTTGTTTCCGCTCTCTAACTACTTTTCAAATCTTGTTCTACCGCTGATACCTCCAAGACACAATTCCATCAACTCAACATTTAATCGGTCTGTTTTTGACTTATGTGGCTAAGCAATGAAGACAAACTTACCTCCATAGAAGCTCAATTAGGGGTGTAGATGATCGATTAAAATAAAAATCAGAAAGTGTGTATTAAGGTACGGATAAAGTAATACTCAGTGGTGTAACCAAACGCAGCGACATTGGTTAGAGGGTTTGTCGGTCACATCGCACGATACACAATAGAAAATTCGGATTGGGTTGAAACATATGTACCACTGCCCTCTATCCGAAGCAAATCATGGTGAACATCAGTGTAGTGGGTGTAACCAGTAAAGATGTTCACATTCTGAACGAAAATGCCCAGATCAATTGGAGATAACTGTACGTTTTGAATCCGCATCAATTAAAAGACACGTGCCTGATGAACGGGACCATGTCCAACTGGTGTTGGTCAGCAATTGGTTTTCTCCACTCGGGTATGGTAAAAAACGTTGGTTCTGCCTTAACTCTTTGAAATGCTCAGGTAGGTAATGGACACTCAATTTTTGTCCCGTACAAAAACATCTTAACAGTGGAACTTAATGATGCCCTCTTCGCGATGATCGCAACGCAGATGGGCGCAACCCGGATCAGACAAGTGTGACCTTCTGTAGTTAGCCATGGTTTGATCTAATTTGATCTATGTGATGACGGTCGTGCACAGTCCTGTGTGAGCACCAGCGTTCCATGTGTAAGGCTGTATCGTTCATAACTTGCGCGGAGAAAAAGTTAAACTCAGCGGTACAGGACTTGGATAGACGAGTCACATAAATTGCTGAGAACTCAGGCCCGGAGCCCACCCGCATAACATTTTAAGTCTACAAAGGTTTGGTGTATTTCGGTCCGTACGATCTGGGTTGATTCAGAATGATACATGTCATAGGTCCCTCCATGAAATGACTTCTTACACAAACGACACATGAAATTCGACCGGAATGGAGTTGATGGTACATTAGAAAGGCCAAACTTTCAAACGACAGTAGGTTGGTTTATCGATCGACCTCTCCTTATGTATATTCTCGTAAATTCTACCGCAGGTGATATGCATACATTTCCACCGATTCCACTGCATGTTAGGTGAGGATTGCATTACACTGGCGGTCCACCATACGTCATATATCCTATCAGAAGGAGTAGGTCCTCCAATTTAACTGTACGTTTTGGCAATCGATGAAATCAAAAGTACAGCACACCAGGCGTTGCAAATAAAACCTGTTAAGCAGACAACTACTTCAAACCTATTTCACATTTCCAAACTCAGACTTATCGCTACTTTGTGCACGTGTTGGCTTTTTATGTTATTCGGAAAGCGACCAAAAGTCCCGCTTCAGACAAGTGAGGACAAAAAGCTTAGTGTTGGATAAACTAAGATTCAATTCCGGGGATTTACAATGCTAGTCTTATGTTGTATAAACTATTTTGGGTGTCATTCCTATAATAAACGCCAATTCAATAAAACGGAACTCTCAGATCCATTGTGGGAGTGCATAACTGTAGCAATTGGGCAAAAAATTGGTGAGAAACGAATATAAAGAAAGGATTTTGAGAAAAAACATGGATTTGTGGTCGGCGCGTCAACCGAGAGTAGTCCCCATCAAAAACAGAGGTTAGGCAATTGATCGTGAAAAAAACACGAGCACCGGTTGGCTGCCAACGGACTCATTCAGTTCGCTTAGGTTCGTATAAAAGAAAGGAAATTCTTCGATGCTATGCTCTGGTTCTTACATCATAAGTTCAATGCGGTATGATACTGGTCTGGATGGCTTGCTTATTGATCGTCCTGTTCTGGTCACTGATGGATGACTCTCATCAGCCCACTGAAGGTGTCACCTCGAATGATGGCGAAACAGCTGCAAGTCAACTGCCAAGTTCAGTGACTAGCTCAACAGCCACCTGATTGATTCCCAATGAATGTACCGGAACTACTTATATTCCAACACATTACCGGGATGAGCGTGGGACACAGCGGTTTTATTCTTTGACCGGTTTCACACAGTTCGTGAACAGCACTGCATCCGAACGAGACTCTACCTTCATGTTAAACTTCATCTGGGGATTCAGAGTGTTCAGGTCCTTACAGAAATTGTTGGCCCTATCATGTTTGATCACAACAGTGTCATCTAAATGATGTCAAACAGCTCCCGGTGGATAATCATATCCAAACAAGACCTTCTGTTTGGGGCTTCCCACTGGATAATAGCCGAAATCGGAGATAATGAAGATCCTCCACAGAAAATGTCCAAGGTTCCAACCTACATTTACGTTTCCAAATGTTTTATCTGTCTGAGACTGAGTGGGTTCTCGCAATGTCTTAGCTTCCTGGTAAAGCCGAGTTAACATCAAAACTAAAAAACTCCTCCAAATTAAACCCTAATTTTGTCGGTAGTCATTTGAATTCCTAAATTGGTTGAATGGTTTCTCGTGAGTGAATCTAGAATGCCCGCTGATAAGCTAGCTACTTCATTTGCTGGAGAACCTACCTCGTCCACAGGTGGTATTACCGTGACATCTGCGCTGGAGAAGCTGGGGTTTCCTCATAATCGTTTTTATCTGTACTATTTTCTTTCCACCGTTATCACTTACCTGGATTCAGATGTTCCTTTCAGTTTCTTGAATTACTATTAACATTATTCTTGATCGTACTTTATATCTTCATATCGTCTTTATATCTCTACTGCTAACCTATCGGTCGGGCCTTGCCTAAACTTTTATAAGTAGTTGCTCTAACTAACTAACTAACTAACTAACTAACTAACTAACTAACTAAATAAATAAATAAATAAATAAATAAATCGTTCAGCTGTAACACCTTTTTGGCGTCTAGCTACTATGGTGCCAGAAGAAAGCACAAGGGCTGGGATACTGCCAGGTTGCCCAAACCTAGACGGGGGAAGTCTAGAGGCATAGGTCGGGTTCGAACGACGGAACTTCCAGCCAGTAAATTCGTACTGTAAACACTGGGCCATCTCGCCATTCGCCTTTGTAATCCTGCTAATCACACAAGCCGCTCAGACGCTTAAAATCTTCTAAGCTCCTTGCTAGAAAGAGTTTAGGACCACCGCTTTCGTTATTGCGCTGCTTCAGAGCTAGGTTTCATTTCTTCTATTCTTAGTGGATTTTCGCTCATTGCGAAATTGAATCCGTCCCTTTCCCCAAAACTACCAACAGTCCTCACTTGTTGATCGATTGGACAGATTTACTGCAGCATATTAGCTGGTATATCGTGTCCCTTCTTACTGAGGCACAGAGAGTCACTGTTCAAAATTATATTCAGTAAATCCCCCGTTCGAGGAATGACTTGGCCGATGAGGAGGCTACTTGGATAGAATCGGCAGGACTGTCCAGAACTACGCGACGTTTCTCATTACATTTTTCTGTTTGCTGGATAAGCCCTTAGTACCTAAATGACTTTTGTTTTAAGTTGGCTTTTACCCACATCAGACAAGCGTGATTCAAGCGGGAATAAATTTTCACTCCAATGTATGTGTGAACGAGGTTTCGGAGTTCACAAGAGGCACAGGGAGTCAAGCATTAGGAAGGTCCTTTCCCGAAGCGATGAGCACAGGGAGTCAAGCATTAAGAAGGTCACTTACACGAAGCGATGATATGACAACAACAGAACCTTTTTCCCTCATCGTTTATAACGCGTTTACCTACCACTTTCGTCGAAGGTCAGAGTTGACTTTGATCAGGTTACTCGTCACGCAACTGCCAGGAGTGAATTAAACTGACGGGACTGCAGTTGTCCATTAAAAATAGGTCCACCGAAAATAGCAGAACAGTCTCTAGATTAGCTGTCCCTTCTACTTGAGAATTTCCCCCACTAATGTACATTACTTCATTCATGATAGACTGAGCGTAAATCACCAACAGACGTTACCGTTCCAAAGTTAAGTCAAAGTGAAGTGTTTTTCCTTAAACTGCGAATCGCTTTAGGAATATCCGGTACTATATCCTGAGTAGATTCTGCCTGAAAATATATGGTAATCTACAAACGACGGTACAGCGAAGCGTCCGACATCTGCTGTATCTTATTTAATCGATAGCTCCTTAGGGCCTGTTATTCTATCAAAGTCGTAGCTCAATTTATGTTCTCACAATCCACCGGCTCAGAAAGCTTTATTGAATTGGTCCGCAAGTTTTGTCAGCGCTTCGTACCAAAGCCGTCACGTGACGAGCTTCGTACTCTATCTACCCTGTTGCTGAGCACAGTCCTCTGCTTTAATACTGGTGTTCTTTATGAGTTTTCAAATGTCTAAGCTCATAGAGAATTCGCCGAAAATGTTTGCTCATCTACGCGTGAGTTGCAGTGTCACGTGATGTGTAGTCAATGCCGTTATGTTTACGTCCTACTCTGTGTGATGTGTGGGGGTACCTTACGACTTGAATCGCAGTTGCCACGATCATTTATGTGTGTAACTTTTAATTTGTAGCCAGTAAACAAATTTCAGCCTGATTCAGTATGGACCGAACCGTCTCACTACCCTCTAAGAACGACTAAAACTATGCTCTAAATCGTTTGAGGGCACAGCATTTTTTTAGTACGAAGTTCACGTAGGGATAAAATCAGAACTATCCTGTCTTGGGGCTTTTTTTCAAAGAGGCATATTTTCTTGCAGACTAAATATTTGCTGTCGTGCATTTTATGCGACTTGTTTCACCACAAACTGTTGAACTTCACTTGAAAGAGAACCCGGTGGATCATAGACGCTACGCTTAATTTAACAAGGGATGATCAAGTGGTAAGTGGAGAAATGTTCTAGGTAGATAAATTTACCAATCTGGCGTACACATGCTCCCAAAATATTCTCAGTGAGAGGAAGCCTAAATATCGTGTTTTGAAAAGCTTTGGACTATCTCGAATTTTGTTTTGATGCCAGACAACTTGACGTGAGGTAGTTCCGACAACAGACTGCTCCCTACCAGTCTGGTCTTATTCAATCATATCCTGTGTTACTGTAGTTGCGCGTGATATATTCTCAGCAAAGTATGAGATAACGCTGAGTAGCTAGACATTTTGGTGTGTGTATTTGCCATGGGGGAGAATACGATCTAATCAATTAAGGGCCATTTTCGATGCCTGACAAAAATCCATCGTACTCCGGGTAAGAAGTCAAGAGCTGTCTTCACACAAAGTGTCAGGCAGGGCGTGCACCTTTGCATTTGCTGGATACGAAAGGCTGGACAAAAGATTAGGGGATCGCGTAATCTGGAAAGTGCAAACCTGAATTTTTTTTAACCACCTGATCAATCCCAATAAGGATAAAAGAGCTTGTGTGGCTGAGGTTTCGGGGTCACAATAAACGCGGGTGAAACTCCAAACTTACTGTATGATTACCATCCTATCACGCTAAAGGATCGACTAATCGAACATAACATCTTAATCATTCAGCGGTAGATAAATTGTTAGGCTAAGAATCCCATCTAAATATAACAAGAGTTTTACCTGAAACCCTCTTTGTGAATGTCTTGGACTCGAGTTACTGCACTTGAAAACCTAAGTTGTCAAGATTTGTTTGGTACAAATTCCACTCACGTGATGACATTGTCCCGAAAAGGTCAGTGACTCAATTATCCATTCATTTATCTTTCACTGTGTACTTTTTTTAAGCTAACAACATGGATGATTATCCGTGTCAAGGTCGACATTCAATTCAGAAGTACGCTGACTACAAATCAGAGTGTGTATGTATATTGGTTCGCTTCTTCGTGACTCATTGGTTTCGCTCTCTGATAAGGCTATTAGCTTTGCGCGTTTCGACAATAAACGATACAAGGTTTCACCAGTTGCCACAATTTAGGTGGATTTGGCGTTTACCATTATACAGCCATATCTTCTTTGAGATAGGTAAAAGACTGATCTCCGTACGGGGGACTGGGGTAATTTCTTCACCGACAGGGCGTTTGTGTTGCTTATATTTTCTGAATTGTGTGTCATGGCTAGACCATGGCTTCTGCCTCGACACACCGATCGAAAGATGACGACAGCCCTTTCGAACGAGTTTACTAACGATGATAGGTTCGTTGGGCGATAACATTTTTGGAGTTGTCAAGCACTGCTGTTGAATAAGTTCTCAGAGGAAAAAGCTGAAGAATCACGCGTTCTGGTCAGTGTGAACCGAAGTGTAGAAAATCAGGAAGATTCATCCGGCCGTCTGCGATCCCGCCAAAAAAGCATCGATCATAGCCGTCCGCTTTCAATCACCGTCGTTCTGTTGCCGTCTAACAAACCCGCCCCTCTTTTTTTAAACATCATCCAGCAAAAACTATGATTTTATTTTATGTTGTTAGACAACTGATTTCCTTTAAGCGTACTGCACCGCAGAGGAACGGCATGATCAGGCCTGGGTCATACAGCTAAACGGAAACTTAACTTAACTTCCGAGTAGTGCCTTTCATCTAAGTACCCCTGCTTTGGTCAACTGCGTTTCGTCTTCCAATGCGCCGTGACAAACAATCTGGTTATGTGGGCCAGCCAATTTTGACATGCTTAGTGACAGCTAATTACCTCCGATAATTACACATGAATGGATAAAACAGGTGAAAGTTTTCAATCAATTGGAAAATGTCTGGGACCGATTGGGAAGTCATCGTTTCAGAGGGGTTTGGTACGCAGAGGAATACCAGGCTTAGTCAAAGATTCAGCAATGGCAGGGGATGCTCTAGACACTGGACATAAGATAGATTTAGAAAATGTGGACATCCTGAGACGGGGTTTAAGATTCACACCACAGCGACTGCTGGCGGTGGAAATCGCCAAGCATCTGAGTGTGAATAAAATAGAGGGGGTAGAACTTGCAGACGTGTGGAGAGCGCTCATAGCTCAGCCAAGATAACACGAGGCGGTGTGCAATTATCAGCGAAATCGCCTGGGTCTAAAAGTACAAAATCCAAGTAGAGTTAGATCCAATTAACCACCGCACCCCCATCCCCAAACCATTGTCCCAGCACCCTTGGACGAACACAGGCGAACGAAATCTGTGGACGACCCCAAGAGGAATTTTCCATTAAGGTGTCCTAGACTGAAAAAGCAGGGACGTAAAATTCCGAGTTCATCATAAAGACGAATCCCCTCCTAACCGATCTATCGTAAATCTTGGTCATCCCCACTAGTCAACAAACAGGAACCTCAGACTGCACATCCAGCACTGATCACGTCACTAGTCATAAGGAATCTCACGGATTGGTTCCCCGACTGTCTTAAAACCCAATCAACCTACTTACTTACTCACTTGACCTGACGAAGCTTTTGTGTCAAAAGCGAAACGTTTACCAGTAATAAATGCACCGATTATTTACCAAACCCCTCTGAAAAGGTGAAAGTTTTTTTATCATAAGTACACATCAAGTGTGTTAATTAGTTCATTTGCGAAGGCAATCCGATTAATTAAAGTCTCCTTTTTGTGTCAAGTTGACACATGCCTTAATTGTTCCTCAAGGAATTCAAGTAACTTAAACGTGGACTGGGCCATTCAACATAATCTGGCTCCTACTATACCATGCCTGTCCTGAGGGGCTGGTGTATGTTGAACCGATTTCGACCCTTAAAACATAACTGTATAGAAAACGTAGATAACTGGGTTTTTAAATTCTGCTCCCAAGAAACACGTCCAATTATCACCACCAGCTGTAAGAACCACGTCTTGGCCGTACAGTGGTTAAAGCTGCCACAGTTTCGTCCACCGATTATTTAGAGAGATTACTTAGATAACTGATATAACTGATGCCTAAATACGGGGATCCCAGTAGAGTTTCATCTGGGGAGATTGGAAGAGGAGCTATCCATTGAAGGCAGTAGGTGGCCAAAGTCGGCGTTAAGGAATAGCTTGGTGCACAAATTGGGGAAATACCATGTGGCGAGGTGACAGGGCAGAAACTATACATATCGATCGGTTTACTTGTGAGGGTATTCGGGGCACGTAAAGGGCACGTGTCCTGTGTCAGGTTGTCCGAGTTAAACCGATGGGTTCGACGAACAGTCTGCGTGCTCAGCAGCTAGGTTAGGGGGATGATGACAACGGCCTCATCCACCAGTTGACGACAAATGCCTGATAACTGGCAGTGACTCGAGACTCGGTGAATTAATCGGGAAGCTTCGCTGATGTTTACTGGTGGCTAAACTGACCTGAATGAATTATGGTAGCGATGATCCACTGCTTATAAAAGGTCCTTGGTATTTGCGAGCACATCCAGTTAGGCGCCTGGTCATCTTCGAACATCACTCACTTCACGGAAACGCGTGAACTGGTATGCACAGAAGAAAGCGCTTGATATCGACAAAAACCTACACTTTTGTCGTTGAAAAGCAAATGACTTCGAGGTAAAACTGGTGTGATAAGTGCCCTGCACGACCTCTGTTAAACAGTGATTAACTAATCTTGCAGTGAAGTTTATGGTAACCGGCGTGAGTTTCGTAGGCCTGTTACTCTATGAAGGTAACCTCTCTGAACACATAGTTTAGCGAGAAATGGTTGTTCTCCTTGAATGATATCTTCATCACAGAGCTTTCTAGCTCTGTTGGCCAGGAACTGCACAGTACTACGTCACTGTTTGAGTGGAACGAAGTGTGTGCTGACCAATACATACAATGTCACTGCCTTGCCTTCACTGGTGTTGTTTGCTAATAACCGAAACAAGCAATAAAGTGAGGCACTGATCCTTCCAGCATGAATGCCATAGTTAGGTGCGTGACACTGAGGCTATCGAGAATCTCACCCTCTTTCTGGCTACATTCCATCACACAAAAATTACAATCCTGTGACAAGCGCGTCAAGCTTGTGATTAGGTTCCTGTAGCAAGTTTTTCAACCTACACACTGAACATTCCCGTGAGTGACAGACCTAATGGTGAGCCGTTTCCCTGGCGGTGAATGTCAAAGTTGAACTGATTCTGCACATTCCACACGCAAGTCAGAAGTGAATTTCGTAGATTTTCAATGTAAAGCCCTACGCTTATCTAACTGTCTCGTGAGCATTCACTCAACTGTTTTTTATAGAGGGACATTTGTGAAAACTGAGACAACGCCAGGGACCACATTTTTTCGCTGGCAAGATTGAAACATCTGATGACGGTTATCAAGTGAATAATTTGAAGTAGTGTGCATGGAAGTAATAGTTTTCATACTGCTTTGCCTGGGAAAGACAGGTACCGGAAGGCTACTTGTTATCCTTCTGTGGGTGGACTTTATGTTGCAACCTTATAAAAGGTTGAGAAATCTGCTCAATATAATGTCAGGTTCACGTATTGACTGAACAGCAATGGGCTTCGGCATTTTACATGTAGAAAGAGAGGTGATTGGACGCCCCAGATATTCCGCCACATGTCCAGGCTTTAAAGTGATGTATCAGTATGTTACTGTTCCTCAAAATAGCTCATTTTACAGATGAAGAGTGATTAGAAACAGATAAATAACCCTACGAAACGAGCCGACAATTTGTTGCATATTTTTTCAAGTGGAGTTTCCATTGGTTGATTAATCAATATGCCTGGCTTGGATAAACCTCAAACGGTCACTAATTTGGAGAACCATCAACTGTTTTCCATATTGAACGCGCATCGATTTGCACCTCTGCATCAGCTCTAACAGTGATATGCATCGACCAATCATATTGTTCGTTCACTGTTAATCAACGCTTGACTGATTCATGTTCACTCAGCCGAATGGCCCACAGACACTTGTCAAGATTAATTGAGCTGTGATGTTTCAAACGTCGATACCAACTCGAGTACACTTTCTCAAGCAAGTACATAGTTAGCAAAACAAAGTCACTCTAGATCTTAGCCACTTTCTTTTTTTACTTGTCAGCATTTTTAGTAGTGAATCTGATCAAAACGAACCCTTAAATTAACCGGACACTGTATTTACTCTCACCCGGTGTGAATGCAGTTAACCATGGCATTTCGCATGATTTACAAAAAATTCGAAGACAAAATTTGGATGCTGAGGAAGTTTTTCATAACAATAAGAAAATCTTACATTTGCGTGCTAATAATACAAAGTTCGTGTTATCCTGATGTGATAAGAAGAAAGAGAGTATTGTGGAGTGTTGTACAACGGCTCAGCTAAAAGATGTGGACTGCATTTCGTCATGTAACGAAGCCTTTCCACAAAATCAGAATGCTTCCCCAGCAGAAAGAATGTTCTGATTACCGTCTTTCTCTGGAATCCTCGTGGCGGCTCCCTGGATCAAGCACCATTCCAGAAGACGTCATTTTATTGGTCATTTTTGCAAACCGTGAGCACTTACTCTGAAACGATGGTTGGGTACACGGTTAAAATAAAAAGAATTTGATAAGTAAGTCATCAGTTGCAAAGTGGTGCCTTGATCTTGGTTAGCAACACGCACTATACACGGCGAGGTCGAAAGAACTCACTACGATAACATACTCGATTTAGACGCAGCATGCACATGTGGCGGGTCGGTCAATGTATGATTGAGCAAACATGGACGAGTGGTTCCGATGTCGGGAGTGGACAGTATTGGTAATGTGAAATTTAGGAAATTACAAATTGGGATTTCGTCCTGTAGGTGAAGCAAATCTGTGTCAAACAGCCGAGCAACGCCATACAGCTGTTTCATCCTCATTGGGACTCATAGGCATTGCACATCTCACGAAACTAACCAATCATCGCCGTGGAATTAGTTTAAACAACAACTGCTCGGCTACAATTGGTCGATACCTCACTTCGCCACAGTCCGTGGAGTGTTTCTGGAATAGAAGGGGTGATCTGGTGTTTCCCAAAGGGTAGTTGCAGCCAACAAAAATCGTCTTACTGTTTCTCGTTTTCTAAAGTCTACATTTTCGCACATCTTTTCACATCCTTAAACAAGGTTCTTACCAAACATGATGACGTTTCTGAAGTAATTTTACAAGGATAATAAGACATTGTCAGCCTGGAAACTGGTGGTGAGTGTGATTCAGTTTTTTTATTTTCCTCATTGTTCTTTTTGTGCTCTCAATTATGGCCTGGTTATTCGTGACTACTTCGCTGTCATGTCTAAAATATGTTACGATATCCTAGAGATATTCGTGGGAGTTTTCATCCTCACAAATTCTTTATTACAGCATACGCTTTTCGGTATTTCCCGAATTTTTGGCTGATCCACACGAATGACACATGAGTAGACCAGTGAACAGGAGTTTCACTCTTATCAGAGCCCAAGAAAAGTTCATATTTTCGGCCAAATCGGGACTTAAACGCTATTGTTTCAAATTCATCGCTGCTTGGACTAGGATAGCAGGGAACATGAGGGGTACAAAAGTCTTCTATTTATTCAGATAAGATCAGCAACCCGGACTGACATCACCACCGATGTTTGTCTACTGTGTGTTAGATACTAGACGTTTACAAGAAAACACTTTAAAGCAAGGAACATATTATTGTTAATTTAAGGGTTTTACTACTGGATCATATGCACTTGTGACCCAATCAACGATAACAGCACTTATATCATGTTGCATTCTTTTTATTTGCGCAGAGAACCCAATTGTGTGAAACACTCGGTCAGTTCGTTTTTGTCGACCAGACATCAGGTGAACATGTCCTCGCCTAGGACTAAATCTGAAGAATATTTGGAAAAGGTATCCGTTCCGGATGGAACAGAAAAGGTGATAAATATTAAAAAGGTGCAGCAATCTGCAAGCATACAACTGAGCAAAACGACACCGTTGTCCGTCCACACTGGATACGCTTCGAATATGAGGACATCAGAATTGCACGTGGAAGAGATGAAGTCTCAGGTACGGCGAAGATCCAAATCCAGTGGACAAAAGAAATCTGGACGGGATCACTCGAGACGATCACAGTTGATAGTTCGGACCGGGGATGGCGCTTCTGGCAGTCGGAGACGTGTGGTAAGTTGTGTAGATCTTACCGCACCTGAACCCGCTGAAACTCACCTAGTTCATGCCATAACTGGTGAAGAGGAGTCTACTCTAACCGGTGGAACACATCGAGCGGCAAAATCTATCCGAAAAATTCGTGGACGACATCGTGACGAATGGCTTTCTTCGAAAGCCGAAGAAGTTCCTCAGTCTGGATGGCGTTATAGTGGGATTTTTGCCCCTGACACTGGAAGGCATCGCCCGAGCAGTCGAACTAAACATAGTCGAAATTCGAGGGCTCAAATTTCAGCCCAGGCGTCCCCGACACCTGCTGCATGGAGCCCAATGAACTATATGTCACCAGCTTGCCCACGTTGTTCTTCACTCAACGTAAATCAGGAGAGGACTAATCCCTACCCGATTCCGGTGATGAACGGAATCTACTTACCTTATGCACCCTATTCGGTAGAAAATTTCCCCAGTCAGATGAGATCGGGGTCGGTTCAACAACATCATCATCACTCTCACGTTCGGCATCAGCAACAAGAACAGTTTTATGAGTCACCACTTCAGCACAGTCCACAGTTCCACCACCACCATCATCACCATCACCGTCCTCAGCACTCTCCTCCATATCCGTCGCCGTATGGAACAAAGTACATGCCCATACCTCAGGGTCGACCAGTTGGCTTCAGTCCAAACGTCGAAGACCTAAGACACGCGGAGGTAAACGGTACCGATCGAACCGTAGATCTCATGGAAATTGAATACGCTGCAGATAGCGCAGGTGAAAAGGACACATATCTATCCTCGGATGCTTTGAATTTGATTGTCAAGTTGGCCAAAAGCTTCAACAAAAGTACACAGCGCTTGGAAGAGATCGCGAAGCAGTTGAAATTAGCTTTAGATGCGAGACTGGGCGAAAAGTGGCATGTGGTGATTGGAGACGATTCATTCGGTTCCAACTTGGCCAGCCTCCCGGGGGCACTCGCTAATTTCAAACTGGGAAGAAACGTCTTCCTTGTTTGGCAAACATAAAAGGGAATCGGGACGGGAGGGCAACGAATGATTCCCAGCACACTGACGAGACAAAAGTTGTTTGTCTCAAACTTGGTCAATTTTTTTAACACGAACTCCTATACTATTCGCTTACATTTTCAAATGTGCGTTTCGAATTTTCCTGAAATTATTTCGCCATATTCTGATGGATTGTGTCCACACGAATAGTTCCAAAATGATCTGTATCATTTGTGATTAGTCAAAGACGTATTTATCGAGTTTCGGGGCAAGAGCCCTATCGATTATATCTTGTGCTATTTTATCAGCAGCTTCAGACCAATGCTAATCATGACAATATAGAGTGTTTTCCTTCCATCCAGTGAGTGGAGCTACTAACAACGTATCGGTTCATTTATTCCAGTGGGCGAAGAATTAATTCGTTGTACATGATTGAATTTCTCTGGAGCGGATTGTGTGTTACATATTACTTAAGGACCCTGAGCAAGCTGGTCCATCTCAAAGAGCCGAATGGTAGATGAAGAATGCTGCTATATCAGAGCAGAATGTGAATTATTTACTCTGGTGTTTTTTTCCTTTAATAACTTTATATCGAAATATAGGATCTTTCAGAAAGTTCTTCAGATGCCTGGATGTAGGGTTTTCACTTGGAGCAGTCAATGTTCAACTGCTGACGTGAATATATGTGCACGACACGGGACTTCTTCACGCATCTGCACTTGATATTGAGTCATTTTTAGATTCCCGATGAGAAATTTTAAAATTCATGTTTGCTTCTGCAAAAACGTCGAAGCCATTGAACACAGACAAAGCATGGATCAACCGTAGAACTCACCACCTTCAAACCATCAAATTACAGTCGGTTAGATCGCAAAGCAGCTGGGAAATGAATTAAAGTTGTGGCATAGCAACACTAGTGAGCAATATTGGTGTTCGATTTATACACCGATTTGTAAAACAGTTTGATGTTGATGTTAGACTCGCCTGGAACCCAGCTGAATAAATCGTTCGTGTTGTTTCTCTTCAACTGAAGTTACTACAACAAGTCGCCTCGTGTTCCGGTTAATACAACATTTGAGATGTTACCGTACATTGTAAGGGCTTAACACACTACCCATAAGGTTGCTGAATACTCCTCGATAGCCTACGACAAGCGTCATCTTTCTTGGAGCAGATTGGGTGAGTATAGACCCAAAGTCTCCCTGAATTGAGAGGGAGTCTCCAGAGCAGCTTGTTCATTGAGAACATCTGAGGCAGGTGCATTTTTTAGCGGATCTCACGTTAGGGACAAGAGCCATGCTGGGATCTTCCAGAGATTGGCTTGTTTGAGTAATTTTAAGCTTTGCAATGTACTGTACTTGTAGTACAAGTATAGTACATCATCATCGGATTGGTAACGTCCGTAGTCACTCTTAACAGTCAATGCCACAGTCGCTGTGACCATACTAGCCCAAAGTAAAGGGCTTCTAGCTAAGTTCGGCGCATCAAGCATCTGACTGGTCTGACCATAACTGACTATTGATCAGACTAAACAGGGGCGCTACATGCTGATTTCAGCTGCAGACGTTCCCTCTTGAGCAATCAAATGACATTCTTGTAACGACCATATTTGGTATCTTTTCCTTTATGGTAATACTGATTACTCCACTCCTGAAGAAGGTGAACCACGGTAGTGGTAACATCTAGTATTGGACTTCGGCAGTTGAAAGTTGTTATGCCATACTAAAACGTTTCGTGGGATGTTGGTAGAGAACATTGCTTCTGCTGCCACTTTCTAAAACTCGTTCGTGATGAATGCACCGATGCAGCGGGATCTCTTCCACCGTCTGGAATTCCCTAACATTATCTTGATCAAGAAGTACTTTTCCCCGTACAATGTCGGTTTTTGGTCAATCGTCTCACAAGAACGTACGCACAAACAGTGTTTATCACGACAACATAGATTTGGATGAGTCATCGAATGCCAAGGACGATCTTGACACCAGGCACCGTAAGTCCATCGGAAAGTCTAACCAAAGCCAAGATTTTTAGGGCGCATAGGAATGGTTTACAAGCGATCAGCGGGTGAACGGGTTGACCATGTTCCAAGAGCGGATACGCGGCAAAATGAACAAGCAACCCACCGGGCTATGCACCCCCTCTGGTCTGAAGTGGGACTGAGCACGTGGTACCCAGTGGTTGTTTTGAGAACATTGTTGACTCTGAGTTTCGTTCGGTGCCTGACTGCCTGAATGGTAGTTTTAGTTTTCGCGGACCTGCTCTGCGTAAGCACAAACGCCACGGTAAAACAATCCCACGTCTCTAAGTGACTAAGCTGGTCACTTTTGCCCTGTGAATAGGTTTGGACCCAGTGTAAATACACGTAAAACCGTGAGCTAAGGTTAGCTGGAACGGGCATGGGATCATTGCCACACTCTGGCAAGGCAAGACTTTATAGAATTTCATTAACTCCAAGCAGGGCGTAACAAGCCTCTACGTGATCATGCATCTACCCTATGAGGCTGGGTCGCTAGCGGACAAGAAAAGACAGAAATATGAACAAATGAGGATTTGTGTCAGATTGTTCAAAACGGTGAATGAACCCAACTTACACTAAATATAAAACCCGGGCTTTCATCATCCTCTGAATTTTTAAAATTCTGCCCTGACAGGGAACCTCCTCTGGCTAAAAAGTCACCGGTATACATTGAAAGTCCAGTCTTCCAAATTCACCGTGAAAAGGCCTTCCTAAAACTCAAAATCTCTGATAGACAGTAACTTTTGTAAACACCCAATTGCAATTGACAATAACTACAGAGTAAAGTAAAACTTGAAACTAACCTTGATAATGAGCAGTAATCCGATATTTTTTACTACCCAAGTCATAAGTAAAAAGTATGAAAGATCTCAGGAATGGTCAGTTCAGAGTTTACGCCACGATACGACGTGAACCGAATGGAGAATCACTTACACGAGTTAGCGACACACGCTCATTTGCAAACAAATTTGGTTTTGCGAGAGACTCACCTGGAACCAAGCTGAATCTCTAGTTTGTGATGTTTCCAGGCAACTGAATGTGCTTCACCAGGCCAGCTCATATTCCATTTGTTGCGATTTTTGAGATATCGTGATACTTGTATAGACGTCACGCACTACTCATAAGGTTGCTGAAAACTCTTCGACAGCCCACTTACACGAGTTCATTCATGTCTATGAGTACGACACCTGAAATGTTGGCTTCGAGAGCTAACCAGACGTCACGTAAAGCGAAAAATGAATCCAGGCGATTCTCTTTGTGTCATCACAGTGGCCGTTCGACTGTGGAACAGTGAGTTAAGAACCTCGAATTTCAAGTAGACAGGCGTCAGGCAAAATAACCATGTTGATCTAGTTTAAACAGCATTGCTTGTTCAGGCGCGAAGATTCAGGTGCATTCATGGATTAGTAAACGCACGCATTCCACAGTTCAGAGCAGAGCTCCAACCTCGTCAGAGCCAAGGATATCCATCGCTTGTGCCCTCCAACAAGAGCGAAACTCTTTTTTTTGTATGGACTTACCAGAATAATTGCGGCTGGACAGAAGGATGACTGTTCCAACGAGCGCAATGGGAAAGTGAAATCTACAAATCCCGCAAACACCATAACTAAGCCACAAACATGTAGATAGATGAATACTAATGTAACGATGGACGCTACTGATGAGGCATGCGAATAGTGTCTTCCCGTTCACGTCTCTTGAAAAGTGAAGTCTGTTGCAGAATTTGCGGGGGCGCTTTGTAGCATTTGCTTGCATTTGAGTAGCAGTCCATGAACATCCAGGAAAGTTCAGGAAAACGCGTTCAGGCAGAAGATGTATATTCAGTTTTTGTAAACAAGATGCATATGAGAGGTATGCTCCCCTGTTCAATAGTCTGTGGCTGTTTAGTTGATGTTTCTCTAGTTAACAACTCCACAGCAAAGACCTTCTTCCTTTCATGCATGGTACTGGCAAAAAGAGGTAGAAATAAAAATGATAAAATAAATAAATGAACAGAGAGGATCTGTGAACCTATAATAATTTGGGCTGGATCACTTTCTTTGCGAATACAATATTCCCAAAATTGGTGATTCTACTCTAATGGACGATAAGATGAACTCTCACTTCCAACCTGAAAAGCGATTGAAAGAGAAGTTTGGATTGCCATCGTTATGTAACGGGAGAGTAAGATGTTGTGGTATAAACTCGTTTTGACCAATTCAGTAAGGCGACCTTCGAGAAGAATGGCTAGAGTAACTCAGACCTCTTTAGTATCCTTAAGTTAGCTTCAAAGTCTGGCCAGGGAGTGACCACACCTTCAAAATCGAGTTAGAGCCCACGTCTTGTGGGATTTTCAGTTTTGTACAAGACTGGCAATCTAGACACCAGTTGGAAGGGCGTGACGATCACGAAGCATTCGGTTTCACTTTGATAGGTCTTAATCCGCTTTGCCAAGTCCCAAACTCTTGTCAGCTTGAAATGGAAAACAGCACCTTTGGTAGGCAAGTATTGGTTTAGAGATCTGGACTAACACTGACCTAACAGGCATTGGTTGTTGTTGCTGTAGCCATTACGACTTGTCACCCAGTAACGGCTTTAACAACGACAGGTTGCGAGTGAGTTTCAGTTAGCTTACTCGCGCAATACTGTAAGAGTGCCGGTAAGCAGTTGGTGATGTTTCAAGTCAATGTAGATTCAGCTCAGACGTAATGTACTACTCATACTAAAAACTAATGGAAAACCGATGACCGATTTGGCCCTTCTTGGGGATCATCACGTGACCTAGTCCCAGAGTTTCCGTAAACTTTGCATTCTACTTTAACCCAAATTGCACGAAATTAGCGAAATACACTCATTTGAATACCAAGTTGGTTTTGGAGGGGGACTCACCTGGAACCCAGCTGAATATATGGTTTATGATGTTCTTTAGTAAGTGAATGTGCTGCATAAGGCGCTCTTATGTTTCACTTGGTACGATATTCGAGATATCGCGACTGGGTTCACCAATTTTCTACGGCTGTACGATCTCATTTTACAAAGATACGCGTCCTCAAGTGGTGAGTAATATTCCGGTTATAAAATTTCACGACAGACGATGAAGCTAATCATGCCTGTAATTGAATTTAGTTTTTAAGTGGCAACTACTTTAAGGATGATTTTTGGATGATCATGCAAGATTTAATTGGCTATTTTCACCGGTTGGTATAGAGTTTAAGTAGGTCATTGTGTGCTCTTTATGAAGTTGAATGTGAGTGGAGACTACTCGAACAAAATTTAATCAAAGGATGGGCACAAATATGAACCCGGGGAAACTCAATCTAATGAATCAGTGACCTTGAAACCTTGATTGCCGTTTGTTTCCTCCTCTGTATATGCTCTGCGTGAGTAGTAGACACGCCAAGTCAGACAAGAATACGTATTTTTCGTCCCTCATAGAAATAGTTTTCGGATGCTCGCACAATTATTTATGTATTTTTCCAATTCCCCTGGCACAATTCATTAACCCAGAAGACCCAGGAAACCCAGGGGCCTTCATCCCTGCTGATCTCACGTTGATGGGGACTACAGAGTTCGTCTGTCATAGAAGAAGGACCTGAGGAATTAAACCCGTCGAATTGGAGTAAAAGCGTAATATTCTGTAATCTACGTCTGTTAGTAGCAAAATTTAAAAACAACCGGACGGAAGATCCCAAACCAAACGACCTGATCGGTATGGTTACTTCGACGAATAAAACCTGCTTACTGAAATCATTCAACTGAGGAAAGTGATGACACCTGGGTTCTCGCCCTCATACCCTTGCAAACATGGAGTTAGATCTAAGTTTGTCAAGCTACAAGGGTTTACGTAATGAAAAGGTGTCAACTTAGATGTTACAGGAATCAGTGACGTGCAATTCCAGACATGCTGGGGGGTCCGGTCAGGCCGTAAATCAAAATCAAGAGGGTAAGTGAACGTGCATGGTGGTGTTCCCTGATCAGTGAAGGCGTGGTTGAGCTGGTTAAGTCATGGCAAGCAGGGAACTCTAATGAATACTGGTGATCTTGACTTCTGCAATGCCCAGCATTCTATTCCTGGTTCACAGCGGTAACTTCATGTCATCCTAGATCCACTAGGTGTCCCGTGAGCTAGCACAAAACCGTTAACAGTTCTGTGAGCTCGTTGACAGAGTCGGGAAAACAAACTTTCAGACTTGCACTTAGACAAAATTGCTAGCTCCACGAGAGCAGTTGTGGTGGTCGGCGAGATGACCTGAAGAGATAGTTGAGCTTTCAATTTTCGTGTAGACATCTGGCAGCTAGTAAACTATGTGTGGTGAAGGTCAGCGTTAACTGTGCTTTTGATCGTTCAAGTGGACTTCAGTCTAGACAGTTGATGGACCCTTTCGCCTCTGTAAGGTAGTCGTAGTTACATCAGCTACTCTGCATATCGTGATTAGACGCCTCTGATGTACTATTTGGTATGCAATTTCTCCAAACGCCGAGTGACCGGATAGGCGGGGGCGATATGGCTCAAGTGGTTTGAGCGCGAATTTACCGACCGGGAGGTCCGTGGTTGGAACCCGACCTCTGCCTCTCGATTTCTCCTGTCTAGGCTTGGGCAACCTGACAGTATCCCAGCCCTCGTGCTTTCACCGGGTAGCATGGTAGCTAGTCACCGAAAGTGTGTCACAGCTGAACAATTACTATATTATTTCTAAACCGGAAAGACCTCTTCCCACGTGAATTTCCTCAGGTCAAGGTCACCGATAGTCAACAAATTGAGGTAAAAAAGACAAGTATAAATTAACAGCATGTATATCGTGTAACGGCACAAGTACGAGTTCATGGGTTGGACTTGGCTTTCTGATGGTTATGAATTTGTTCGCCCATCACCGTGTGTTTGCGACATTTTTTTGGATATCGTTCGCGATGCAACTTGAGGTGAAAGGTCCTTTCTACTGACAAACGCGTGCGTGTGTGACTACAAATGAAAATTGATTGAGCGGAAACCGTTGCAGTTCAAAATCTGATGAGACCCTTGAAGTGGGGAATTTTGTTGACTCATAGTCCCGAAGATCAGATTCCAGCTAGACAAAGCAAATACAATGTTAGTCCACCGAGAATCTCCAGCTGGTTTTGTTGACTCAGTTCACGTGAGTATGGAATCTTTTGACATTTGGCTCATCGTCAACAAGAGTAAACTTCAGGTGTGTTGCAAAGACAGCTGGTTGGGCCTTGCATACATAAAACATTTGAGTCTTCGGCTCTCCTCGTTACTTTCCGCAGGTTGTTTTTGGTGTTCCTAAGGCAACAGGCTCATACACAGTTCTACGCTCAGTGCATTACCTCGTCCATGCGCCAATCAAATTGTTTCCGCTCTTATTAGAGCTCATCAGCAGTGCATATCCCATGGCGTGTGCCGGGATTTGAACCCCGGACATCTGACATGCGAGGCGAGCGTGTAACTACTACTCCACCATCTGAATTTTCACCTCTGAACAGGCGAACGTGTTCACAATTGAGCGATGTGATTGGTGTGCCCGACTCGTCGAACGACGACCCAGTAACTGTCCTGGTTGTGACGATCGATCCCGCAAAACCCCAAAACTGCAAGTTGTTTTCATTCTCTCTGGTAATGCGATTGGCTGCGTTCTGTTTTTCGGTATCTCACTCCATAAGTTATAAAGAAAATTTTATAACCACAAAGCCCATCGACTGAAGAGTATAACGGACATGATTTACGTACTTCAGGACACGTAGTTTTAAAGTGTACGTTAATTAATACACGTCAAGGTTGTTAAAGTCCTTCACGATGAGGGCTCAGGGAATCCTTTCGCCAGACATACTCTCAGGTCCCCTCAGGAACATACAGGTCCCCATTATCTACTCACCATCAGTGAATAGCCCATATCCATTTCCCTAAGGATAGGTGTAATTTATCTAGACGGAACACACTACTTATGGGGTTGCTGAAAACGTTTTACAGAAGGAAAGGGGGGGATTCAGTTGGCTTTATGTGACTTTCCCCTTCAAACCAAATCAGTGGTGGAATGAGAGTACTTGACCAAGGATGTACTCTGCTTACTTGTATTCATGCAACATCACGCTCCTCTTAGGGCTGTTTCGGATGGTGAAAAAGGAATCCGATCCCCGTTTATCCCTCATTAGAAGAATGGGTCGGATTCGAGTAGCTTTCGCGTCCTGGGCACGTTTCCTCTGTCCGATTTAGGTGAGGGGGTGTGGTGAACATGCACTGTTCCTTTCAACGTGAGTCTTCGCTGCCCCCAAAGATCAATCAAAGATTTTTCTAACAGTTAGCATCCTTTGGATAATGCTTTTAGAACCCTAATTATCCAGTTTACTTTACACACTACTTATGAGTAGTTCTCCAAGGACATATTGTTTCAGAGGATGAATATCTGTTTAAGCTAAATATGTATTCCAATTCGTCTATGAACCATGTTTGGCGGTCAAAAGTTGATTTAACAGGAGAATAAGCAGAATAAAAACAGGGTAAACTGTAATGAAAGTAAACCACATCGAGTGTGGTCACGCACCGAACTCCCCTGGGATTTTAAAGGTATTTTTCCAAGGCTATTCGTTTGAGTGGTAAACCGAGACACCTTAAAAATAAAGCTTGAGAATTTTCGGAGTTGGAATTTGAACTAGTCTTAATGGCTTTGACTCAGCCAAACACAAACTGCTGTAGTTTTTTGCACCACTGAGAGTGTGCTTTTGACGGTCGAAATATTTGCAAACATCCTGTGCCTAATGAGCAGACATACCAAAGACATAAGCCTGAAATTCAAGTAGGATACGGTTGAAGACCAAACCGGATCGAATTACCACGTTGAAGTACAGGACAGGTTTTGCAAAAAGTCTTAAATATCTGGATTTGTGCTGGAAGTCGAGAGAGCTTTTGACAGATTTGAATGTACAGGGTTTAACTCCAACACATAAAATTGTAGGCGATTAATTTTCAGTGTTTGGGATGTTTAGAAGGCAGAAAAACTACACGGGAAGTTAAAACAATTTGGAAGTCATTCCAAAGAACAGGTAGACCGAGCCAACATCTTACTCTTCAATTTAACAGTGGACTGTGTACTCAATGCGGGAAGGTGTATTGACTATTCTAATAATACCATCAGGAATTCGATTTCTCAAAGCATGTGACCAACGTTTGAACTTCGGTTTCGGTAAGGTGCAACAAACCTGGCTTCAAAAACCACGCTAATCACCCGAAGTC
>NW_008751859.1:856961-871995 GCF_000715545.1 Opisthorchis viverrini | reverse complement strand
CTGTCGAAGAGTTTTCAGCAACCTTGTGAGTAGTTTCCTTCATGAAAAAGTGTTTTGATATTTCAATAATTTCCCACCTTAAGAACAGAAGTTGAGTCAATCTGCTGGTTGTTTGGAAAGCAAAAACGGTTAGGTGAGGGAAGAGTTAGAGTGCAGTTGAGATAACCATGCCATCGGAGCTTGACTGTCACCCAGCTGAGAAAGCTATTCTGCGTGCTATCGCAAAGAAACTGCGCGAGTGAAATACGCAATTCCTCGCACCACGAATTACGGTAGGCAACGCCAAAATTAGTCTTCAAGTTTATCAAAGGGATTGTTTGTACTAAAAATAACCGTGTTCCAGAAGGAGAGTGGTTAGGCGTCATTTGTGAAAGCATTTCAAAGTTAGGGACTGAGGCGTGCTTTGACAAAACCAGCATGTATACACAAGCATAGAAATTAGCGTGAGCTTTGAAAATGGTTGAACATTCCTGCGATTGTATGTAAACAAGTCTACAAAAAATTTCCGCCGGTAGGTAGACTCACTGAAAAATTTGATCCATGAATTCAAACAGCCACTTCCTCGAAATGCGATTACTTCAATCAATATTCGCCATGGTATAACAGCGTGAAGACATCATCGAGCTTCTGACCGTCAGACTGAAGCTACANCGGATACTTAACCAGAAGCGTGGTTCACAGCATTGAGTTGATTTTAGAAGATCTGAATCACACAAATGATTGACCCAATCCGGCACGATAGCACGGTTGCCTTTGAAGCAATCACATATATCTAACTGAATAACATCACTGTCAATATCCGAGTTATGCGCGCTTCCTCGAAATGCGATTACTTCAATCAATATTTGCCATGGTATAACAGCGTCGAGACATCATCGAGCTTCTGACCGTCAGACTGAAGCTACAGTCCTGGAGGAATTGATGTGCAAACAGACAGGGCCATTTCAGTTTGACTCGTATCTTTAGCATCATGATAAAAAATTAAAGAACTTTTGCTTTGGGCCTAAATATACGAGAAAT
The DNA here is from genome assembly GCF_000715545.1 of Opisthorchis viverrini. Lineage (NCBI taxonomy): Eukaryota > Metazoa > Platyhelminthes > Trematoda > Opisthorchiida > Opisthorchiidae > Opisthorchis > Opisthorchis viverrini. The sequence continues at coordinate 870,975 of NW_008751859.1, read as the reverse complement.
TTTGGAAACTGCGTTTGCGTTGAGCGACGCCAGTCCTTTTGCGGGGTTTCCCATTAACTTTGGTGCTATGCTGCTTTGATTAATAAACCTTGGTTCACGAGATTTTTTCAGTGTTTTGGTCCACAGCTCAGGGAAACGCTGACATGCCATTGGCTCTACAGCGCACAGAAGGCACAGTCACAGGATCAAAATTCATTCTGAAACTAGTTATTTACGACGATTTATGCGATTTAAAGCCCAGAAACTGGAGGTTCTGTTAAGACGGAGAGGTCAAAATTTGTCATTATAGCCAACTTCACACTTCCCTCATTGAGAGACGCCAACTTGGGTGCACAATTTCTATTGTTTCCGTGTTCAGAAACAGAAGTCTGCGTTTAAATTAAAAAAAAATGAACTGCTGATGAGCTCTGGGAACTGTGGACTCCCCTTGTATGTCCTCATAACTTGGTGTGTACCAAATAGAGCGATTGCACCAGAAGAAAACGAACCGCTTCAATGGGGATGGTGAGCAGGCAGTTCTCACGAAATTCGAAGCTTTTTACAGGCTGATAAGCTCTAGTTGCCGATTAGTAAGGATAAGAGAAACTCTGGTTTTCTCAAAGGACTCAAAGATGAAACGATCGTCAAAAGGCTCCGAAAATACAGCGAAGTTTTGATCATTCCACTGCATAAGTAATTAGAGTGGTTGACAGGAAATGTTACTCTTATCAGTTACTACAACCGATCATGGAATGAAAAGAAGCCTCGAAGATTGTATAAACCGCGGAGTAGATAGACGTTAGAGTAGGCCAGCGAAATTCTGAAAGGATATTTTTCCCATATCCATGGAACCTTGTAGCAAGTTTGTTCGTGTCCAAATTCGTTACACGCGTTTTCTTGTTGAATTTCGTACGTATGAACAAAGAGAAGATCCTCAAAAAGCGTCAGGTATATCTTAAAAAGTGAGGAGATCGTTGATCTGTTTTCGCACAGTCCAATTCCGGTTCTGGTTACCGATTTTTCCTCAGCATAGTGAGTTTCGTTGATCTTTATGCACAATTCTGCAAACAGATACTTTCACTCCGAAGTTTTGAGCCTGTGGGATTCTTCATCCAGAAGGCGATTTCACTGATCTCGTCAAAATTTTCTTAGATATTTACCATGAACGTCATACGTAAAATCACTTTTCTTCTGCGTATTCAGTAACTTTCGAAAATACATCGCAAAACCCCTTTAAAACAAATGGTTTTTCACCCTTAGTTCATTGTGCCCGGGCGTGATCCCGTTTTCCCTTTCAGTAAGTTGAACACGCAATATCTGTATTCATAAATCAAGGATGTGTGAATGTTTTCTAGCAGTCTCGAGAAGAGTTGGATAACCGTGGTTGAGGCTGTTTTAGGGCGAGAAATCATAATGGCACCAATTTTGTTCGTTGATAGAGTGAAAGTTGAAACCTAAACGGTCTAGTCAAAAGAGGATGATGGGTAGAGCGATTAAATCGCACTTAAGTACGACACAGTGCCGCTCATTATTCAATGAAGGAATCTGTAATATGCGCGCTATGGAAGCACCAAGGACAGTGATTCTTTGAAGGCAGGTGTTCAGGACAATTTATGTGGATGGAGATCAGAAACAAAGCTCATGAGCCAAAGCCCAATAAGCAAGGTTGTACATCACCCATACTTACATATAAATCAATCAAACTGACAGACACCGTATACCACAGAATCCATATCACGCGGTCACGTGCCGACTGGCCCTTCGAGTGACGATTTCCCAGATGGAAGGTTCATGCAACTTGTGAATTACTGCTCCTTCCAGGCTACTCATAATTTAATGGTAGTGTGGGGAGTATTGGGAGTAGCAAGTGATATTTCGTTTCCTAAGGGAAGACAGTCTACGCTGAAAAGCTGAGGAGGGCTACGCAGTTGCTTCATCCTTACTGAGGGTCAGCAATAGCGTGGATTTTACTAATTCCCAGGACGATTCAAACGTGCGAAAAAGGTGGAAAAATGATAATAAGCTACATGAACTCTGGATCTGAGAAATCGTCAGTCAAATAGCCAACCAACAAGTGACGACGCAAGATAAATTCTGTGATTGAAACAGTTGCTCCATTACACGAGGACAGAATAGAATAGTACCGTTCTGGTCAAACAAACCTTTAGTAAACTAGCTAAATTGACGACGAATACCATGAACAAACGCAAGACGACTCTCAAGAAGGATGAGCACGTTGTGAAAGTTTGAAAACACTTTTTCGTTCCTCAGAAAGAATGACAGTGTTGTTTTGTTGACTCTACAAATGTACGGAATATTCGCAAGTGTTTCTAACTAGTTCCCTCAGTTTGCAAACATTCCATTCAACCGTGAGAAAATATCGCCCGTGCGACTGGTAGAAATTGCATGAGGCACGATTCTGTTAGATTGTTTCTAGACTGAAGCAGGGTCGACTTACGGAGTGAACAGAACAGCCGGCAGATCCGCCATTGCGTTGGGGTCTTCTTACAAAGTTCTGAATTACTTATTGGAGCTCCATTCCAGCTGGATTTACTCCACCATTTGAAGCTCGCTTCAACCCGCAGTTATGGAGCCCTGGAGCCATTGCGTTGGGGTCTTCTTACAAAGTTTTCAATTACTTATTGGAGCTCCATTCCAACTGGATTTACTCCACCATTTAAAACTTGCTTCAAACCGCAGTCATAGATCCCTGGGACCCGATATTTTGGGCGAGTAACTAATGAAAAAACACCATAAAAGAGGCTTGATCGTGAGAAAAATTATTGCCCAGTTCCGGAGATGCTGTCTCTTTCAAAAACACAATTAACACCAATGAAAGGAGTATCGAACTTCTTTTAATCCGATTCGCCAGAAAATGGTTTCTTACTTGCAAGCTCCTGGACCGCAGACAGTAAACTAACAAGTTGATTGACATTCACGATAGCACAGTCTTCAGGGTGTCAGTTTAGTTTCGTTATTCCGGTGATAACTGGGCTCTAGCTAGCTTACCACGTTTTTGTAGTGTACTTTTTTGACGTATTTAAAAAACTTCGAATGCATACAAGAACCATGAACTCGAATAGGCTTGTTACTCCACTTCGAAATGATGACAGAGGTGGTTGGTCTACTTCACGAACAAACAGCAGAGGACAGGCGTGGTTCTTTAGGATACTTCATCCAAGACAAACAAAAAATGGTTGCCCACTACTTTTTTGACCTAAAAATGTATGAACTGATAGCGAACGCTCATGGAACCAAAAGACACAACAAGGTTATACGAAACTTTTACGAGCTTCATCGAGAACACAGTTCTACAAGGATCTGTTCATTACAACTACCTTCGAAATAGAAATATGTGTTGACATTATCAAATGGTACTGTAGACAATTTTCTGAAATCCGATTCGATATTGATCCAATCTGTGCAGAACAAAGAATATCAGCTGACATTATAACTTCGTGGCCGTCGGGAGTTTAGGAGTTTTAATGGATTTCTCAGAATGATAAACTATTCCGCAGTTCACTGTTATACCTTCAGATTAACCTGAACTTGGTGGAGATAATTCCCGTATATTTTGAACAAATTTACTCCCGGCTGGACGGCATTTATCTCTTGAGTCTAGAAAAGCTTTTTCAAGACATTGTTGTCAAGTAACCTGCAGGGAACCCCTTTTCCATAAAGTCATCTTGTAAAAAAATTTGCTCGGGCCTAATACATGCTCATGATTCTGTCAGCTGCACAGACGGGCTTCATTATTTTATAACGCGATCGACGAAGCATTCCTATCCATCACACACGGATATAGTACAAGACGGTCAGTGCGGAAGGAATTCCAAGCTGATGCATGCTCAATAATCGTCCGAGACGGCACAGAAATCTTCCAGTTCGCGCAGCATAATCGACAGGTTTGAAGTGAAAAATTCCAAGCCCTTGTTAGGATTCGCTCGCTTTTCAACCTTCTTTGGTGAAGTCATTACTCCCATTCACTCTGTGCCTCGTACAACGAACAAGGTAAACAGTTCCGTACTTTTAGCAAGCCAGTGATAGGTTTCTGCAGTCAAGACCAGTGACATTGTCGGAGGTGCGTCAAAATCCACCATCAACTCCATTGGCAACCGCATTGTCGCGATGTTTTGTTGGTGTGCGCGTTTGGTCCCATGGATGGACAATAACAACTCACTTTGGTGGTATGAAGCTAGCTGTGAACGTTCACTTCAGATTCAGTCCTTTAGATGAAGCCAATCCACACTGTCGCTGTTATTGCTAGCCATGAGCAGTGTGCGTCTTACGAAACACTAGTAAGAGAGTTACGAAGCCGAGATCCTGCTTGCAAACCACCGGTGGTACCTTATCATATTCCCTCAGAGAACCGATAACAGAATGGACCCGAAATCTAATTCATCCAAAGTACTTGACAAGCACGATGGGTTCACCAAGCTTCACTTGGTTTCATGGATGTCTCCTATCTGAGACTGCTTACGGAATTTCGGTTTGCCCCAGGTGTGTTGGATTTGGGAATAACTTCAACCTTATCAATCCTTTGTGGACACACAGGGAGTGGGTATGTTATTACACAGGCTTCCCCATCCAGAAGGATAACACTCACCTGTCTCCAACCGAATGCTTCATATAACTATGGTTCGAGCTGAAATCACTCCGATGCCGTTCACGGTGTCTCATCTAGTAATCAAGAGTGTAAAATCGTCGTTCATAAGTGTAACGATGCCTCCCGCATGAAAACACCTTAACACCATTTTCAATCCGACAGAAACATGAAACACCAAACAGGCGAACCGTTTTGACGCCTCCTTAACCGAAAACGTCAGTTGTCGGTTGAACACTCGCGACCGCGATGTTACGATCATGACAGCCTTCTTAGCACCCAGTCGTTGTTTGTCAGGTGAAAAATAAGGTCACAGTCCGACAAACACACTCATTTGCATACCAGTTTCGCTTTTACGGGAGACTCACCTCAACCAGAAATGAGTCACTCGTCCTTGATGGTATTCTCTAACGAAACCTGTTATTCCAGGCCGCACCATATTTCAGTTAGTATGATATTCGGGACGTCACAAAACATTGTGTTGACGTAACACACTACTTATAAGGTTGCTGAATACTATTTGTTAAACGCAACCAGCTTCGCTTTTCTTGAGCCCCATCAAGTAGGCGCAGTCCCCGAGTTTCCACCGGCATCATGTTTCACCGGAACCCGATTTAGACAGATTTCGACGAGTGGTTAGCCTCAGGAAGGACGAAACCGGTCGTGGGTTGTCGAGGCGTATTCATCAATCCAATAAATAGCCTGTTTAGATCACAATCAGTTCACACCACCTCAAGAATGCTCCAAGTGGAGCTGTTCAAACGCGCGCGAAATTCAAGTGCTGGTCCTGTAGCGTGGGATGTCAGGAAGCCGGTTCAAACGCGCGCGAAATTCAAGTGCTGGTCCACATGCGCTCTACTTGGGCGCTCAGTATTCGCACAATAGAGTTGAAATTTCGAAAGTTATGACTATGGACTAAATCAATCGGGCAATTAAGTTGAGACTACCAGTCTACACTTTCTAGCCCAATTTAGGCATCTCGGGGTCTCAGCGATGCTGGGAAATTATTCCACAAGACCTTTCAGACACAGGCATGGTTGCTCCAGTGAACAATGAAATTTGGTGAGCTGCAAAAATATCAGCATAGATTAGAACGGTTTTGGGTTTGAGGACATATCAAACAAAATGCTTAGTGAGTTTTAATCCACTGGTAAAGGTTTTGCGGCTGGGAATATTGTGCGGATAACGAGTATCCTCTATTTATCAGTCAATCCCTCAATAATTGAGCAACGGAGGCCCACGAATGCCATCATTCACTTTCAATGCAACTGATTACATCTGGCTGCAGCCACAGGCGACTCTCTGGTCCCAAAGGCATACAGTTCGGTATCCTTAACAGTGCCATTGCTCTGGCCCTCCTGCGTTAAATCTCTTTCCACTTAAATGTCGCGCCATATGCTTTCACTTATTCTCAAAAACGTTCAAAACTTCGCCACAACCATTAGGGGAAATTCGTTTAAGACCCATCTAACCACAGTCGATTAGGCTTGCTGCAATCCCTTGCAAGCAGATCGGGGGTATCTGTGAGGCCTTTCTGACGTTATTCTTTTACATCAACTTTCAGAACTCTGCGCAACATGGTTTAACTCCTTACTGCTCCTGTCTGGCTTGAGCTTGTTATTCTCGAATCTTACAACCACGGATGGATCAAACCTAATCGTCTGTTGTGTTTAACTCGAGCTTTCAAGGGTCCTCCTCAGGGTAACTGGAAATAACTCTCAAGCTTTCGGAGATATCGGCATCGCTTGTCTCCTTCGTCGCAGATTTTCAGCCTTCTCTACCAATCAAACATCCTGAGCTTGAGTCGGTGGACCTATTTTCACCCCTTCTGGACTCTCATTCAAGTTTCAGTTTCTGTTGCTGGCTCCAGTCTCTCTATTTAGTTACAACGTTTTTTGCTTGCTACCACCCAAACACCCAACGCTTATGTATGCGAGTTATCCCAGAACACGCTGTAGCTGCTCGTTCATTTCAGAGAAGACATTAAGCATCTGCTCCTTTTGAGCTGGCCAGATCTACCTCCACCCAGCACTTCTATAGAGCCATATGTATAAAGTTGTCTAATTCCTTCTTCGTACCCAATTAAAACTTCCAAGGACAAAGATGTTGGATTTATGATAACCACTATTGGTCCCTGTCCAGCTCCACCCACAAGACCGGATAAATAAAAGTTACCACCCATGTTCCAACTTTTATCCATACTTCCGCGCAAATTCCACAAAGTGATTACACAACACCGCATCAGTCTTCCCCATTAAGGCCTTAACATCCAACCATGAATGAGAGAGCTCGGTCAAAAATTCACATCGACGGTAGGTAAAACCGAACATCCTAAGGGTCACGTAGGATGGGTGGCGACTAAACGATTGTTCGTGGCAGCTAGAACTGATGATAGAAGTTGCCTCCAGTGCGTAATACGATGAAATTAGGAGAGCGCTCTGGATGGGATAAAAATTCAACGCATGGGGTCTATGGATAGGAAACAACCTGGGGTTTATTACGACAACTGGTAGAGAAACAAAAAAGTCTGAAATTGACCTTAGATGAGTCATCGTTGTGTTTATTTAAGTGAAAATCTGGAAGCTAGCCGTGCATACATACACAATACAAGCGGACAAAACACCGTGAATGAAATCTAGTTGAGCGCTAGTGATTTGAGAGAAGTGGTGAGGCGGACGATGTTGTCAAACGGTTATCTCAGCATGGGGAAATATGCTTGCCAGCGCGAGGATTTGCAAAAATAAATGTCCATTGGTGCTTTAAACTGGGTTCTAGAAGGAGCGTGGACAACCATCGGAGGAAGGTCATTCCACGCACCTATTACCCGAAATGAGAAAATAATTGTCTAGCGAGATGCCGACGGGCGAACTCGACTGCTAAGCAAGAGTGACCTGGATCAATCAATGAACCACCAAACATTTACCCCAGGGTACCAGTGTTTCCTCAATCCCAAGCACAATACAGCCATAATAGAACGCGAAAATCTTCCTCATTCCGGCCACGTGTACACCGTTTTGAAGATTGTTCAAAGGCCAGATACAAAGATACTCCAGGGGAAAGGGACCAAGCATCGCGAGACGCGTTTCGTAGTCCACGGATTTGAGGCCAGCAACCATTCTCGTAGCGGCTAGCTGGACACGCTCAATGAGGGTGACGTCATTCGTGCGCCCTGAGTGGACAACTTGGCTGCCGTATTCCAGGGGTGGCCTGACATAGACCCCATAGAGTATTTGGAAGTCCATGCGAGTAATATGGGAGAGGGTGCATCGGATCATCCATGGAATGGTTGATGCCTTTTGGGCCAATTTCTCATGGTGCCGTGAGAAGGACAAGTTTGAGGAGACCTAGACGCCAAAATCCCCTTTGGTGTCCATCCTCATAATGTTTCTGGTCCTCACCATGCATAACAAAGCCATTAGCTAAGTCTCCTCCAAATGGCATATGGACGCACTTTTCGTCATTCGGAGGAAGGATCCAGTCAAACGACCACCGCTTGGCAGCGTCTGCATCCATTAAGAGGGTACTGGCATTGGGACTCCAGGATTTCAAGTCGTCCACAAAAAGTAGACATGGACTTGCAAGAACATCTGGGAGGTCGTTGACATAGATCAGAAACAGCACTGGTCCAAGGACGGCCTTTTAGGAACTCAAATGCAGACCGGCGCTGAAGAGGTGTAGTTCGATCCTATTCTCACTCGGAATGATTTGTCTGATGGAAACGCCTTGATCCAGTGAAAGATGTTCCCCTGGATACCGTAAGACTCGAGTTTATGGAGCAACGGGACTTGTGGACTCCTATCAAATGCTTTTGAGAAGTCGAAAAATATGGCATCCAATATGAGTCGTTCGTCCTTCGCTTGGGTCAAGCCGTCCATATACACGAGCGGGTATATTACGGGTTCTGTACGCCAAACAAAAACGGAAGTTTCGCACGAGGAGCAAACCCACATAGATGAATAGGAGGCGTTGGAATCCAGAAGCAAACAACTGCGGCGCAGAGGCCCCTTCGAAGCTCTGGAATCACGCCCGGTGCAAAACCACCATATTTGTTAAGCTCTCCGGTGGCAAATTTTTCCTCCCCGTACTCGGACGCAGAAGAAAAAGTGTCAAGGGCTCCGACAATGAATGACATCAATCTTTTCAACAAATTTCAATATACTCAACAGCGTGTTTGCCTAGAATAACCACACAACATCACACTTAAGGAAATCTGGCTCAAACCGGCCACCAATGTTGAGACCCCGATCAGCGGATAATTTGCTTTCCAAGCTAACTGGAAACTGATGAGGGCGTTTAGGGTTAATCAATTTTCGATCGCTCCTTTGCCGTCTCCGACTGTCCTCTTTGACACCACCTGTTCAGCATTTTGTGTTGCGGAGATCCATATTCCGCCACCTGAGGCCGATGTTGTCCCTTTTGGCGGGGTTTACCGTCAAGCTCCTCAGAGGGTGACTTATTCCTTGCACAAAAGCTAATAACTCTCGTTCAGCTAACGCTTGCCGCAATGTTTGAAGGCAAGTGATTTTAGTGTCCCAAAGGCCACCCGAGTGGAGTTTCTAAGCATCATTTCTAGCGGACATTTCGCAGTGACACCAAACAGAGCCGTTTAAAAGGGCTACTGGATTCATCATGTCGTCACATGCATTAGATATTCCATATGGCAATCACCAACTAAATTCACTCCGTTTCTCAAGAGGTAATTGAGAACCTAACGGAACATAGTTTGTGTGACCACTGTGTGATGCGCTTTATTTTCAGCCACCACTGAGACAGGAACCCCGTCACTCTTACGCGGATACGAGACTTCTACCCTGCAGACCTCCATGGAATGCATACCCCGCTTGACCAGCCTAAACTGGGACCAGCTTCAGTGGTGGAGACACACAAGAACACCGTCCAGAAAATTCGTAAACCTAACGTGGTGTTCATCCGAAGGAACTACCGCGCAGCTGAACGTATAGGCAGCAACCCAAAAGAACTGGGCATATTCTGGAAACGAAGTTTGATCTATGTTTTAAAACGATAGCTGCAGGAGACCTGGAGCTGAGTTGGTATTCTTCAGCATACAAAACCGCTTTAGGCCAAAAATTCCTAAATGGAACATACGACGACAGGCTAATGACAGGGTTCGCCCAGGAAAACAAAACTGTGGTATTTAAGATGATATACCACCGAAAAACAATCAAACCGTTTTCCCTTTGAGAGACAGAAGCCGAGGATCCAACAGTGACGAAAATGATATCTGGAATCTATACAGAGAGCTATGAAGGTCTGTTTTCTTCCCCAGGGAACTTATCGCAAATAATCTTAACAAGCCCTGACTAAAAACTGTCCCTAAGCAACTTGCTCCTTACGGCGGAGGAAGTCCACCCAAACGTGCATGGGATAATCTCCTTCAGTGCTTTGGAGCTAAACAAGTTTTGCCTGAGAATCCTGAAGCAAATATAACTCATGCTAACAAGGCAAACCAAACAAATTTGGTGACCGCTTATCACCTGGTAGCTACAGCCCTATCCACCACGAGCATATTCTGCGAGGTGATGGAGCGCATCCTGAAGCAGGCCAACTTAAATCACCCGAGTAACAAAAATTGGGCATCCCCAGGGGAATACGGGGTACTCTCAAACTGATAGTGTGTGGCGAAATTGTTGAGACTTACGGATACAAGCCAAACACGGAGAACATTCATGGATGCCTCATTTTTCTACTTCTCCAAAGTACTTGAACTCGTTCCAGAAGCTCAAATGCCCCATACACCCGGATCTTGTGGAGATTAGGGAGGAATTCTACGCTGGATTTGGGCTTCTTTTACACTGATCCCCGTTGGAGCACCTCCTTGTGACTAGCTTCAAGATTTTCTTTCAAATCCAAGTCCGCTTTTTGCAAACTACCTAAAATCTTGGAATCTCAGCACGTGCACCCCACAAGCGAATCTGAACAATGAAAAGCAGTGGTCAGTATACTGACACTGTAGCGGAATATGACCTTATCAGCGTGTTTGGACAAATGACCTAGCAAAGTAACCAATACAAAATCACAAAATCACAATAAGAGAAGAATAAACGGTTGATCATGACTCACGAATGCGTAGATCCAATAGTTCACTACACCGATCCAGATGCAGTAACCAGCTGTGAAAGAAGTATTCACTCGTAGAAAGTTCCCACGGATGGTTAAGGTGTGAGTGGTATATTCCACGGTAGGAAGGTTGTTCACGGCTGAAAAGTGCCACGGGGATTTAATGTGGCGTTCAACAGTTCACACAAACACAGAGATCTAGTCCCGCTGGTTCAGTNTCGGTGGTCAGCAAACAGTTCAACGGAGCGTAAATTCACTGATTCAGCAAGAAGTCATCAAGTCGCACCAAACAATTGTGTTGGTACCACTAAAACAAACGTCATGATAAAATATGTACGACAGTTACAAAATGTAGTTTAAATTCGGGAAAAATGGTAAATATGTGACAACGGATTACATAGACTACAACAACTTTCTCTTTTTTTGTCCAGAGAAGAATCAACAACCGCCTTCATCACCGTGCTGAGAATGAAGCAGAAGATATAACGAAGCTGGATGACAGACAGGATCAAGTCGCTGGCATACTTGCCTACCTGCCACAAAGGGAGACATACACTTATTTGTTTTACTTTCTCAGTAACCGATGCTACCATAGTGTTGAACTCCGGTTACTTTTTGAAATGGCCGTAGTGCGCCCTTACAGTTATAATGTTCTTTTGGGGAACTGGTGGGAAGAAAGGCTTCATCAAAACGTAAGACGCTGCATTATCGTGGAAGAATTTCAGAAATTTAGGATCTGTTGAAGGCCATTGGTGCACAAAACCAATTGAAGAATAAACTAGAATGTTCATTAGAACAGCTTGCTGGTAAACATGTATCGGTGGGTTTTGTGGCTAACATGAGTGAGGCTTTAAGACCAACTATCAGGTCTCTGAAACTGACGAATTTGTGAGAATTGGGAGCGAAGTTCAGTTGATCAATCCAGGAATATCAGAATTCTATCGGAAGGCCAAGTTATCGAGTCCCCGACCGGCCTATACATTAGCTTTTGGTGTTGTTAACCTGGACCGCATATTGGTTCTGCTATCAATTGGAGCTGACAATATATTAGAATCAATGTACGAGGAGAAGGCTACACCAGTTGTTGCTACTTCAAATTTGTCACCCGCTTCTAGAAGCCTGTTCAGAATAGAAAGGTGAGAGTGCGCTGAACACTGGCCTTAGAAAAGAGTGAAACTTTCACTGCATTACGTTAAACTTCAGAATTCAGGACAGGGTTTCCAGCGACCCACACAAGGAAACAGTCTTAGAATATGCAGATTTACCAAAACACCAGGTGTTTCGTAAAGTCAGGTGATATAGTTGTTACATACAGTTCATATAATTCTTCATGTTGAGGTCAAGACGCTTATAGTGAGACCGGACCGCAGACTGCCCAGTTGCGGAAGCGGAAGTGGTATCCACAGTCTAGCCTACCGTATAAATGTGCTCAAAAAGTTCACATAAGTTGTTCTTGCGGGTGATCAGGGATTCAAAGAATGTGAACGGCGAACCTATATTCACTGCTCAACTTCCGGAATGTAAATGAACAAAGATTATGTATTGCTGATTATCGGAAATAAGCCAAGTTGATTGGTTGCCCAATATGCGTTATGGTGGATCCGTGTGTAAGCATAAGAATTTTCAAACCAAATTACGCCGATGATTTCAGGCCTGATAAATAAGTTCAACGTATATGTGCACCCTAAGGTGATTTGAGTGCCACTGATTCCAACGGACATCAGGTGAAAATTAGAATGTCGGGATGTTTTTAGCTACGGTAATTATCTTTCTGCATCAAGCTACGTTTTCAAGACTCGCCTGAATGAGAATCCCAGGTTTCTGCTCCAGATTGTGAATAGGTAAGGCTTTGGGTTTCAGAGATCTTGTTACAGGGTGATGACCCTAATATCATGCTGTTGACGATGAAGATGATGATGATACCCATGTACTACCTCTACTTTTCGACTAAGAGATGGCTTTCTACGGGTCTCACACAAGCTGCTGCAAAATCCGACTGTAGTATCCGATACTTTTGGAAGTGTTGCGTATATCTTAGAGTTTGCTATAGATGAAAAGTGGCAGAAATAAAAAAATCAAGGTTGAAATTGGTTGTGTTATAACAAACCACAATTGTAAGACCCTCAGAGCCGATTTTCTTGAAGCTCGTGTGTATAGTCGTTGACGTTCTAGCATACCTTCACTCACTAGGACAGATACTGTTCCTGTGATCAATGGTTTCTCGCACCATAGACTGCAGGCGTCTCTAACAGAAGGACAATTTTTGTCTGGTGAAGACTTCTAAGAAGGTTAGGCAGGTAACAACTACAGTTGTGTATAAAATAAATTACCAACATTTCGCCCTCCGTGAGCCGTTTTATTAAAGTATGCAGCGCAAGTGGATAGTATGTTTGACTATTATATGTGGTCGATTTTGTCAGGGGATTAGCGCCTGTGATCACCCAGTGAAGAATGTTACGCGGAAAATACATTATGCTTGCGGCCGAAAAGCAAATTTACCCCGATTCTTACCTTGTAATATCCCAGTAAACACGCCACCGGTGGCCATCGGTTGCAAAAGGTGGAAAAGAGTGGTGGCTTGTTACACTTGCCACCGCTGGCGCCACTGGTGGCTAAGGGCGGCCAAAGGTGGCACCTCGAAAACATTTCTGCCGACTTTTCATGGCCTTTTTCGAAACCCCTTGCAGCCGGACGAGGCCACCGGTGGCAACCACAAACTTGTCTAGGCACATTTATTGGCTAACTTACTGCCTCTGTGAGTAATCGCTGACTACCTAACCTCATGGCATGCGTATTATTGCCGAAAGCCGGAGATAATTACTAAACGCGTCGTTCTTACGACAACATGCTACATGGTCAAAAGATAACAAGGTTATTGGAAAAAAGCGGCCCTCTCGCGTCGCAGCTTCCGGTTTCCAGGGATTCGATCAAAGGCTCCCTTAAACCAAGACAAGATTGATTTCTCAATGAAATCCACTGCGACACTCGAGTGTGCGGCCACGGAGTACATTGCATCTAAAGTGACAAATGTCAATGTAAAACAGCTACCTCATCCTTTATGAGTGTTGGCAACTCTGTGCATGATATGGGTCTTTTTTCTTCTCCCTTCGACCACGTCAGGCGATTTGCAAACTCCGGAGCAAACAGAGCACGCAGCATGTTCCTGACTGACCGGCGAGGGTCAGAGCAGACCAATCTGAAAAGAAAAATTACCTTTACTACAAAAGTGTGGACCAGGGCTGAGGTACTCACTGTTCACGGAAATCTGCGTCTAACAGTCTGACCAGGAAAGCATCCAGATCTTCCATTTTGGTCAGTTCATTGATCTCTTCCGTAGTGGTTTTTCGCTTTTGT
>NW_008751859.1:855694-856660 GCF_000715545.1 Opisthorchis viverrini | reverse complement strand
ACACAATCCATCAGAATCGCTTGTCTCCTCACCGGAGTCATTGGTTCGTTCTATGACCCGAAGAGGTGGTGGCGAAATCGCAAATGACAGGTGGCCATAAGCCGGACTACATTTAGAATATACATCAACCTGAAATTATGGCCGCACTTACTCAACGGGTGAGGACAGTATTCGCGGAGGGGTTGCGTAGGTTAACCTTTTGGAAGCCCTCTGGGATGGCTGTTTCTCAGCCCGTTCACCAACTGACGAGTACTTTGGGTTGCGTTTTCTGAAAAATGGATCGGTTATTACCAAGAATTACCTCTCGCAGACACCATAATGCAGCCGAAAGTAGGTCTGTGGCTCCGTGTCTGAAAGGCCATCGCTAAAGTTTAGCACTGCACGGAACCGGAAGACATGTAAAGGCTCAATTAGACTTTTTGGGAAGCGTACCAAACTTCCTGATGATTGCAAAGGGGCGCGTAATGCCGCTTGAAGGCATTGCCTCTTTGTTTATTAGGGCGCGTTCCATTTCTTCGTAGTCATCAAAGGTTCTCCAACAAATGGTTCTTTCGTCGATAAACTATTCTTCGCAACCAATCGAGAACTGCCCGTCATCCAAGAACTTAAAAACTGTGTACCTCTGTAAGAGATGCACGTACATGAGTAAACTCATCAACAAAATTTTTCCAGTGTTCAAAACCGATGCTCAAGGGTACGTTTCATTTTTCGAATGAATGTAGCAGTGNGTGGCCAGCAACAAGAACTGCATTGTCCCGTGTAGAGCAAGAGATAAAAAAAAGAGCGGAAAAGTAAACCTTCGGATGGAACGGGTGCACCTCCTCCACAGTCATCTGTCAGCAAATAGTCCAGTGTGTCGGCGGGAGCTGATTCTGATCGTTCAGAAATACGTCGTTGTATTTGAACGGCAGGATTACGCGGCGCGGAAACATCCTTCGTCAGTTTTCCTAAAAATGACTCAAAGGG
>NW_008751859.1:854175-854857 GCF_000715545.1 Opisthorchis viverrini | reverse complement strand
GTGGACATAAACACCTCCGGCAATGGCTTTATGGGTTGTCGTTCTTGGTGTGCAAAGCAGAGTTCTTGGGTCCTTCGGCAAATCAGGATGATGCCGACGCAGAACGAACAGTAACATACGCTTGTATTTGAGGGACACCGGCAGATGCGCCAGGGCATAACGCATGTCCTCCACGATAGAAAGCGTTCGAGGTGTTTGGTAATGTTGCTCCTAGAACGGAATCGCTGAGCCTAAAAAGGAGATATATAGCTAGGTACCCTCCAAATAGCAACCTACGCGGTGTTGCGTTGGAGTACTCCGATGCCTGTTCTGTGGCGGACAGCGCAGGTTCCGCTATTATGGAAAGGTCAGCCACATCTAAAGTTTCAAGATTGTGGGCACATTATTGACCCACTGTATAATTATCTACCAGACTGCGTTGGAGGAGAGCTTATACTTCCTGCATTTCCCAAACTATTACACCCGTTTCGGTGCCCCCACATGTTGCCGCGTCCACACACTAAACAGATTCGAGAAGAAAGTTCGCAATTTCTGAAACGATAGCGCCTTTGTTTCTCAGCTGCATTGCTTCGATAATTCTGAGAATAATTTAAGCAATCAGAAACCGTTACTTGACTGAGGGGCATTTGGTTTACACGACCGTTTGACGTTTGACGACCGTCCGAAAATTGGACGAAATATA
>NW_008751859.1:835607-853998 GCF_000715545.1 Opisthorchis viverrini | reverse complement strand
ACTATATCAGGATTGTATGCGTGATCCCTGTCAGTAGTAATAACGTTGCGAAATTTAGCCACCTCTAGCTACCTTTAGCCACCGGTGGCACTGTGTTCACTGGGATGGTACACTCTTACGGGAAGTATACCTTGCAGTTTTACTTGAACATGCCCTGGGTTTTGTAGTGCCACCTGTTGTAAGTAAATTAAATCAGTTATTTTCATAAAGGTAACTACCCATAAGGTTACTGAAAACTCTTCAAGAGCTCACCACCCATTTTGCCCTTCTTAGGGCTCATCAGATAGCAGCAGTCAGTCAAGTTTCTCGTGAAAACCGAACTGATTTGAAATGAGTGTAAATCAGTTGTTTTTTTGAAATGACATTAGAATTGCACTAATTGTATGGATGTTGGCTTTTTCCATACTTGCATGCACAAATAATGACATATCCAGGGACTGCATACAGCCAGCATCCAAAGTTCCTATGCTAGCTGCTAAATTCAGAGAATACATTCTTACCAGCTTGGTGATCTGAAGAGTAAAGTAAACTTTGTGTTACGGTAATCAAAATCCAAATAACATAACACACAGAACAGTGCACATTTCACATTTTTACCAAGTTATTGCTTCAGGATTTTTACTTACTTACTGGAACTTGATCAACACTGCAGATTTACAAAGGGATTTTCCTCCCTGTCGACCTATAACACATCGTTTATTTGAAGTAAATCCCACTAACTGTACTTTAAGTTACTTAAGCTCCTTCAAAGTTATGTTAAAAAGCCGCAAAAAATTATTTGTCTAGGTGCTGACAGTGTGGAAAGCTTGAATTAGTATGTTATTCGGTACTATAGAACTACTTTACCTTATATCTGCAGTAAGCAGGTGAAATTGACTACATGTAAAAGCAAAGAAACACTCTAGGTAGCATATTACTTTCTGTGTAACAACGTGCTCCAATCTTTCCGGATCTGCAAAAACTTGACTTTTAGAAGCAAGTTTCAAAACTAAAACTGATAATAGTGAATAAGCGTTACGTTGCACTAACCAAGACTATAATTAGGCAGACGAAAAATAGTTACACCAGAATGAAATAAAACAACCGCGTTTGGAGTCTAAAGCAGTCAACAAAGTTGCAAGAGACATTCTCGATTTGATGTTCACTGTGAAGTAAGGTACTCTATAGCCGCTTAATCTACAGGTTTTTATCGCCATAATTGAACAACAACACAAAGATTCTTAAGTTTTCAATCTTAAGATGTATAGTGTGTAGAGAGTTTGAGGTAGCTCACACGGTTTTTACCACAATGTAAGCATCATTATGCAAATTTGACCCTAATTCAATGCTTTTAGAGAAAATACTAAATTGGTAATTCGCGATGTCATTTGTTCTCAAACAATAACTCGGTTACTCGTAGGTGAACACCAGGGTTGCCTGAACTACCAAAGAGGCAATGTAGCCACCCTGTTGACACTTGAGCATTGTGAAAAATGGGAACACTTGTTGATCTTAATAGTTACTAACAGAAAAAAATAAAAGGCGCCCTTCCCCTAAAATTAAGGAGTCCGTTTTATTAGAACTCTGCAGACCAAACCGCTAAAGTCCCTCCTGCTTATACGGACGTTACAACGCAACTAAACATAAAAGAAAAGGAGTGACAGGAGATATAGTGACATCCTTCTACTATTCAGGAACATAATTCCCTAACTGTCTTGGATATCGGGCATTTAAAATTTCCGATAAAAGATCGATTGACAAATTCAGTGTAGATCTGCATTATCACACAATCTCTTTTATCAACGTGATTTAAACCATCTATGTTCTTGCGTAGATAAGAATACTAAGTAAAGATTTCTGCTGCTGAAACTTTACGGGCAGGAAACGCTTAAGATAAATGAGAACTTACTGAGCTTCCTGAGACCAATTCAGGTTTTTTCTTGACCAAACACTTCTAAATTTATTGCTGAATAAAGGCGCTTTGGTCTGCCTTGCTATCACATATAAGAGTTCTGTGGCTATGCTACTCGTAGTTTGTCAACCGTTTGTTTAGCTTTTAGTCAAGTCGAAAAATCAATGCAGCCAACTTTTCGACATGGACACTGATTGGCTGATTAGCTTGGAGCGGTTATCTGCATCTGGTTTTCGGCAAAATTTTCAAGACTTTCATTGAATTTTGTAATACCACATAGTTCTGCAGGTATCCTGTGTGTACACATCGTGTTCCACGATAGCTTCGCTTTTGCTTTGTATTTACTTTTTCGTGGTCTCTGATTTTCCCTCTTTAAAAAAGATCACATTTAGGCAGATTAGTGAGTATAGGTGGAACCTCAGGGAAGGAGGCGTGATTCAATGTGAATATATCACTATATCTTTGAAGTGTACGTACAAAACTGATTAGAAAACTGCCTGGCTTGGAAACTCTGGAAAACAGTATTAAGTAATATGCTTCAGTATCAACATTCAAGTGTCGTATTACATAAAATGAAAACTAACATAAATTAGGTGAAAACCCTTCTTTAATTAGATAACTACATTGGGCAATGTCACCATTGTTAACCCCAGCAAACCACTACGAAATACTTGTGCTTGGGTTCCATGCAAACATTAGAGAAATACCTTTAGTAAAAAGTGGAAAGAGGAGGGAATGGCATGGACTTATTATGAAGAAGTCACATCCCTTTAAGGAAACTGATCAAAAGCAAAGTGCCTACGGATGTGACCATCATAGAAAATAAACACATTTGAATATCATATTGAATGAAGTTGCCATCGGGGGGACCTACTCAGTCATATGTGAACCTCACCTGAAACTGTTCCAGCATACAACGACAGGTGGGCTAGGCATTTCGCCTGGGGAATGACAACATTTACGCCACTGGAATCTGTTGTGATCCGTGTTCTGAAGTATTCCTAACTACCTTCAAGTAGGATCATATGAGGTGTAGCCAGAAGGATACAAAGATCCTACAACACTCAGCCTGATTGTACTTGTGTTTATTTCACGTTGCTAAATTATGGTCTATCCCCCCATCGAACTTCTCACCCACAGTCAATCAAAACAACGCTCCCTTCGGTAGGTGGTAGTTTAGTGTGCGTAATACATCCAATTCTACCCTGCCAAACACTTCAAGTCGCTTGTGCTATGGCCTACGAGGCTGCATTGTATGACCCATTGCCTGAAGTGATCTTCTTTTCTACGGAACACAGCAGTCGTCGGCCTGTCCGGATCATCAACTAAAGCAGTTCTTTCTGCGCTAATCCTCTTTTCCCAAGGCTTCTGGATGTCAAATCTTTGTCAATCGTGTAACTTATTTAAGGACTGACACTATCCTTAAATTACTTCAGCTTTGGCACCACCGAATTAATTGCACGGAGACTCTGATCCGTAACTACGCCTACAGTTCCAGTATATAGTGTTGAACGATATATTTATGTGTATTCCAAACTGTAACTATTGCCAAAGTCCAGCATGGAAACGGACTCGTTCCATGGTCGTGCGAAACTCCCCATGGTAAAGACTTCATTTTGACTGAACGGATTTGATCTATGAGCTAAGTTGCTCACTTCTAGTAGGCTTCTAGTAAACGTCTAAAGTAAAGGACTGTAAATGCCATCAGTCAAAAACTAAAGCGTTGTCTCAGTTGTTTCGGAGTTTCGGACATTTCGGCTTCCGGAAACGGTTGTTCAGTAGCCTTCACAAAATTTTCCGCCTTGTAGACAGAACTCAAATCGTACTCACATGTGCCCTTCTCTAGGAAAAGACGTTCATATAACTAATAAGAACCTTTCTACCGTACTAGTAACTGTCTCCTGGCAAGTGTCGATGAGATCAAACACCAACTTTACGCTTTGAGCGAATTTCATCTCACTGAAAGAGACAATAGATGAACAGAAATACTGAGCATTTAGTGACGTAGTAAGTAGTATAGTGTATCAGGCTGTTACAGCTTCATAAATATCAGAGTTTTGAAAGGAGGCATTCAAAACACTAGTGAGGAAAATTTTCTTGCATTTCTACTGTTAAAGTGACAAAAGACAGAAGTTTCACTTTTTCTTGTATTCCTCATGAGGATCTGAGTAGAAAATTAAAGCGAGTCTGCAACAATTTTCACTAGGAAACCTAAGTGTTTTGGAATACACAGGTATCTCACTCAGTCCAAAAACTTTAATATTCGAGTGAGTAATGTGCACAAAGTTTCTGTTCAGTCCAGCCGAGGTGACAGTTAATCGTCCAACCACTTCCGATTAATGAAAAAATTTTTGACTGTATTATTGGGCAACGGTGGAATGGATAAGTACTCTGAACAATCTAATCACAAACGTTACTGCTTTCGCACTTGAGCGGTTAATTTCTGTACCTCATTACTTCTCATGGTGTGGATTCATCCATAATTGTTTATCAGACAAGCGGTGCTTCACGCAGTCTGCATTGTGTGTTAAGGAATACTTATACGGGCAAAACTACTGATATTGAGCTACGAGGAGTAATATCGCAAGAAATATGGAAACATATTACACTTTCAACCACCCCACTGAGAGTCTGTTCGTACTCTGTCCCTCAGACAAAATGAACTTACAGATTACTACCCCTAAAGTGTACTAGCTCCACCAATGCCTCGGTCCATTGTTTTACCTCAAATTTATCCTTGTGTTGTAGTCTTACAGGCATTTTTCTACACCGTGGCGTAACAGCTTCAAACACTATGTCAAAGTGTACAAAACAGTTTAGCTCTAAACAACATCTTGGATCTTTAGGGAAATGAGTTCTGGTATGTGGAGACGCTGGTATGCTCGGCCATTTGGCCCTTGGTTCATGGCTTTTTGCCAAGCTAGTCAAAAGCGGCGCACAGAAAACTGCACTTTATCCTACTGGTATGCTCATTATAGGGGTATGCTTATCATCTTTTGGTCTAGGCTGGACAAAAAGAATAACCAATAAGATAGAATTTCGCTACTGATAAAACACAAAAGCGAATGAATGACACATCTGCACACAAAAATCAACATGAATGGCAAGTGGATGACTAGGCAAGCCTTGGCAAATCAGTCGCTGACGGACATAAAAGACAGCCGAATACATGATTATGAGCGCCCATGACCTACCAACTGAATCCAGTGTCAGAGTTAGTCTGTGGTCCGACATATCCTAGCTCAGTTGGTGTGGTACTTGAGAGATTAGGTGATGCCACTGTAGAAAAAAAGCTAGGTTGTAATACCTTTCCGGTGCCTGGCTGCCACACCATCCGAAGGAAGCACGAAGGCTTCGGTACTTCCAGTATGCAGAAGCCTAGACAGGAGCAGCAGATATGCAGCGGTTGGGTTCAAATCACAGACGTCGTGGCCAGTAGATTTGACCTCTACCCAGTGCACCATCTCACGCTCACATGACTGTAAGGCCTTATAGTGTTCAACTAACTTTCTGATAGCCTGTGTTTGACTCCATTCAGATGCGGCCTAAGGAGCAAGACTGAACTGGTAGACCGGGGCAGGCATCTGATCTGTTTTGACATCCAAAAAAGCATACTTCGGAAGAATAGGGCGTCCAGGGTGTTAAAATGAGGGTAGAGCTTTGGTATACCAGCTACACAAAAAACTCGTTGTATGTGCACTAACATAAGTCCTCACATCGGTGGGGTGCAATCATCAACAAAGTACAATCTTTCTACACGAACTTCTCAGGTGCTGTCTCATTAGAGATGGTTGCACTGAGAGTGTAGGGGTATAAATAGATTGTCTGTTGAGTGCCGCATACCGCATAATACATACCTTTAGTGTTGGGCCTAACAGTTTCATTCTTTTTAAATTTGGCATGAGCACATGACATTAGATTTGATTTCCCGAGTATTTTTGTCCCTTACAAAGATGTGCGAAGTATACTTATTTGCAAATTACATTGTTTTTCACCGGAGGCTCAAGTGAATCATTTGTTTACGTAGCATATTGGCTTGAAGAATGTCGTATGGGAGAGATTCAGCTAAAATATTTGTTGATACCATTGCGGTTTTCAAATGCGTGTATTTCGCCACTTGTGTACAGTTACAGTGTGTAGTGTAAATTTGATGGAAATTCGGTTTGTGCGAAGAGATGAAAAACCGGTAATAGGCTGTCAGAGAGTTTTTAGTAAACTTACAAGTAATGGGCTACATCAATAAAAACTTTCCTGGCGTCTCATTCGGTAGAAGTACGCGATACATAGTTTTTACATCCACATAAATCATGTTTAGAAAGCTTCTTTTCTTCCGATGCAAACGTTTTAGATCAGCCTACACCAAAAAGATGGAGTAGAGGATTAGAGTCTCGCTCTTACTACGGCTAACAGAAGGCCAATACGCCCAAACGTCCAGAAGGAATTCCAGATCTGATCGGTCCACTGGTTGCTGAATAGTATTCATCGAATATGAATACAGTGATATCCGAGATACCTACCTTTATCTATCACCGAACTTATTATTAGTAGATGGTGTATGAAGACGTGATTGGTTTGGTTCTAAAAAGCATTACTGTAGCGCTAATCGCTGATCCACACATTTGCTTATCATGTAGCCAGGTTGGCCGATAGGCAAATCCATAGTGTCATTATGAACACAACGAGCGGAAAAGAATGTATCCAGGGTAAACATTGCAGCCGGGGCGTTTGTTCAAGCGTTTTCCATCCCGACAAACTCGCTCTTCTTGACAGGAACATGCAGCGGTCGATAAACTGACCTGTTACGTTCCCAGAGCTTGGCTCACATGAATTACTTCCACCTACAAGGTGATGCAGTTTTAGCCAGTCACTCCACTCTAAATTAAGGCCTACAAGCTGAAACTGGCGTGGATCGAAGTCAACTGAAAAGAGCCTGCATACACTCAATGTGCCCCATCTTCCCGGACAGGGTACACGTGATCCCTTGGTTCAGCTAGATGCGTGCTGAGATGTGACTGCTAAACACTTTAATTGGGACCTAGTTTTCCCCTTCCACTCACATCTTCTGAATGGATGCTTGGAAGTGTAAGTACCTTCCGACCCTTTCCTACTCCGTTTTTAACTACAATTACAAGTAAATTATGGTTGTACGGCAGCAGAACAGCATCGTTGGTGACTGACGTTGTCGTACCGTCGAAGATGATGTTGATATAAATCGTCCAAGAAGCTGAAATCTTGGAATAAATTTCTCCCGGGTCTATATGAATAAAAATAAAGCATTCAGCAGGTTGACTGTGAAAAGTTTGGCATGCGTAGTCTGAATGTTCCGTTTTTCAATAGTTTCATTCATTGTTCGCTACTTTTATCCCTTATTTCAGCCCTGATCCTGAAGACTATGGACGAGCATTGCGGTACGGTCAACCAGTTATGTTCTCGTTACAGCCAGAATTCGGTCCAGTGAACAAGGACAAGCCACCAAAACCATTCTATCTGGCTAGCCAACTTTCACGCCTAGGGGACCCACTTTGCCAGTCTGGTGCGCAGATGGTATTCTTTGAACAAGGCGAGCCGAGTTACGCCGCTCACTGGGAAATCGTGGCTGCTGACTGTCAGCTAAGGCATGAGAAAGAGGGCAGACTTGTAAAGGTGGGTCAGAAAAGAACCGAACCTAGGTATTGTTTCACCCCCAGTTTTTCATCGAATTTTCGGGAGAAAATACTTTTAACACACTTCATTGAAACTCTTGCTGGTCTCGATGTCCAGCTGTGCCTGTGTCCAGGAAGTAGGACAACATACGTACCAATCTACAGGAACTGCAGTACTCTGAGTACACTACCACTTAAAATCAATGTAAATCCATCGAAGCGAAAATACTGCGACAGTTAGTCCAGGTGTCACCTTCAGTGTACTTACCACTAATACCAGCTTACATACGCCCTACCATCTGCAGTCAGCATAGAAGATTTAATGAGAACAGCAAATTAACTAAGGACAATCGTAGAACCATATAGACATGTAGACGTTATAAGTCCTAATTCGTGCCATTAAACTACCTAAAAAATCAATTTTCTACCACTCAGTCCGAGTCAAACAGCCTAATCGTCTGCAGCTGTCAGTGTGAATTGAATTGTTAGAGTCCTGTTAAACGCCAACTTTGCAAGTGAACATTTTGGCCTTGGAGACATCTCACTGGCCCGAGTGGACTGAGATGAAAGGCATTAAAACTGATCTTGGACTTCTGACATATGCAAACTGTTGCTGATGTTCAAAATCGGAAATCACTCTCACTTTCGATTCCCCAGACAGTGTAAATTGTAAATGTTTGCATTACTTTTGAGAAAGTTTTCTGACTAGCTCTCTTTCACGACAACAGTTGAGCGTTGTTTTTCCACTTCTCAAGTACAAAGATTGCAAAGTCATTATCAAGTGAATTCTCATTCTTCTATAGAACGGTGAGTATATCTGGCGCTGCCATTTGCTCCATCGAGTATAGTCATAAGTGAGTTTGACGCCGTCCACCATAGCATTATGAAGATACATTTATTGATAGAAAACTTCATCACGACAGCAGAGCTCCCGACTCTCCTTTTCAGTGTTTGAAATATGTGTAACATGTGGTTGGCTAGTTACCCCGCATCATCCGTGTAATGAAAAGGTGATATACGCATATTCAGAATAATATAAAGTCTTTTTATCTAAGTTTTTGAAAATTTGTCTAGGTTTTACAAAGGCAGCAGACGATTACCAGCGTAAACATCAAACTTGTGCATACAGAGTAACAGGAAACAGCTACTCAGACAAGGCACAAAGGGCACGCAAAAAGAGTAAAGGATATTCAACAAAACTTTCTGCATAGGAATACGTTTGATACTTTGAAAAGGATAGCTCATGTTCTCTAATTTTCCTGACAGACCAGTACCTCAATCGGTGGTGCTCTATTCTGTTTTAATCGTAATGGGGGCACTTGCTTCGGAGGGGGTTGGGTTACGAGGCTGCAAGGCTTTCTTTTCCTAGCAGTGAATGCTCCGGACAATTCTGGTCACTTGTCAAGGGATTAGCCACAATGAAACGTAAACAAACGCTCACAACTCGTGTCATCTTTCTTTCAGCTGGGTGACAACATACTCATCAGACATATTCGTACAAACAAACCGCTGGCACTGGAACCGAAGTTTCCAATTCGGTAGGTGTATTTGAATGGAACAAGATGTTGTACAAGGCTTGCTTGCAGTGTTGGTCCCACATGTTAGGTAGTTATGCGAGATCAAAGTAAGTAGGCGTCACCTTCACACGGAACAATCACAAACTAACTGCTGAAGCGAAGCTCTGAAGCAATAGCCAATTGGTTAGACTGAGTCGCTGGATGGTCATGTCAGCTGAATATTTCCTTCTCAGATAATGCAGAAAATGCTGTCATAACTATCCAACGTACATGTCAAAAGACATTTCGAATAAAAAGCGGCCTTAAAATTTTATTTGGAATAATGAATTCGTGATGTGTGCGGGGGAGGTGCAACCTACGGATAGAGCCGCTGTTGACTTACAATCATCACTGCCACCGTGGTGCAATGGGATACATGCGTGTCACTTTCGCAGTGGCATTCACGGATGCGATATCGATTTATTTCAAGGTTAGATATAGCGTACGAAATCTGTTCAAGAAAATGTGTGCTCTAAACACTCACTATGGTTTTCTGAAGCCAGCAATCAAAGAGGGATAGATACCATTCCACAAACAAAAAAAGTCAATTAATGAATAAACAAGGGAAGAAATTCCGCCTTTTAGTTCAGTAAATTTTTCGAAAAATAAAGATGGAATAAAGGGCTGGGTGTCTAGTAAAGATTCCGAACTAACAATTAATGCATTCAGGTTATGACTTAGACTCTCCCGTTTGTTCGCAATATCAGTGTAACTGCTACAATCAGTTACAAGCTGCGTCAAAATCGAACTACTGGAAATTGAACATAGCCCACCAACACAGCAAAGACAAGAGTATATGAAGCTGATGGCCCGGAATCTAAGGGCTCACCAGAGTAAGTTGAAGATGAAAGCAACACCCAAAGTCGAGTATGAAGTAGGTTAACATATGCACACTCGTGAGCTTATAGCTTCGTTCCCAAAAATCAGGGGACGTATTGGCACATGCATTTAATTGTGAATCCACTTCAAACTTAGTGCAAGCAACTTAAAACGGATTTTTAGCCACTCCCCCAACCCTGATGAGTTCTTATGTTCCAGGCCCCTCGCAACGTAACAAAACACAACTGCTTACTTTAACCATTCGCCTTTGTTCATGATTAACTCTAGCGTGCACAGCCCAGGTTGACTCCAACTAGACCAAATCCAACTGGAATTTCCACTGTAACCACGCGTATTCACTCACATTTAATGGGGAACGCAATCAACCAGGTAGCTGATTCACGGACTTTCCAATCCATACTCTTTTCGGACATGAATTTCTCGTAGACCGATTGAGTTGTAATGGCCTGGTAGGTAGAGAGTGAATGCACAGATCACTTAAGGCTTCATAGTTAACTATATCTACTTTCTAAATAGCACGTGATACAGAATGGCCTACAAGGTCCACATGGATGACAGACAGTTACCCATCAAAAGAGGCAAAATATCATCTGCTTGAGTGCCAGAGTGTCTGAAAGGTCATTTAATGAGTGTCAAGCAAGCTGTCAAGCCACTCTAAAGGACTGGATAGATCACGTGACGGTACTAATTTTAATGCATCACAGCTTACGCTGGTAACCTTCCATGCAAAACACCACAAGATTCCGTATTCGTTTATTTCCGCGATATGCCCTATACCAGAAAAAAGCCAGTTAGGACCTAATTTGATCCTTAAATGAAGTAGGCCTAAAAAGACAAAAGGAAGGTTATGCTACTGAGTTTCGCCGTGTGGATCGAATTCAAATTGAAATACGACCAGACGATCAGTGGATCAAAATCACTTAAAATATGGAAGGAGACGAAGAGTGACCGATGCTACTAGCCACCACAGCATCACACTATATTCATCAGCAACCAATTCTCAATGGCCAGAGACATAATCTTGCCTCTATTTTCAGTGAAGAGCTTCAACTACTGATAACTGATAAGTAACGTTAAATTATAAGCATCATTCAACCAACCAAGCGAAAGCCAATTTTGCTTACATCACGACGATATTCCGTTGACAAAATTAAACAACCAAGATAATCGATAGATACAAAAGACTCTTGGCTTTAAAAAACAATGGAAACGAATTTTGGCCGTTCGTTTTTCTTTATCCAGCTTTTCCGACTTAAAGTTGCCAGTATCTCAGTGAAATGAACTGAGGGAACTGGCACGTATTCAGCGACTGCTTCTTGTTTTTCTGTTCCTGCTATAGGGGGAAAGCGGAGTCCGGCATGCATTCTTTCGATTTAGGTTACATCCTACTTCTCCTTTCCAAGTGTTTTTCGTGACTAAGGCATTCCACGTACTTACATCATACCAAGAATTATTATGTTTGGAGACAGACTTAGCCACTACAAGGAAGTTCTGCCACACCAGAACATCCGTAACGTGACTGCCTTCGTGCACAACTATGAAAAACAAACGATGTGCGTGTAAAGGCTTTTATCACAAATATGGTCGCATGGAGAAGCCACGAGTGCTTTCGAGACGCGGGCATCACGAGTTAACCTTGAGCAGACATCCCAAAATGAGCACGAAATAATAACCTAGAGAACGAGCAAGCTACTGATGTAACCTCGTAGGTGTTTTCGGTTTTGAAGGTAAATGAATGTGTAAACACTTTGTCACTGTCAACTTGAGTGTCACAAACGGCAACCAGTCAGAGTGGTAGGAAGATTGAAACAAATGGTTAAAAATCTGTTGGGCCGACAAACCCAGAAGGGGAGTGGCCTGTCCTGGGCTGCGTTTGGTGAAAGTTCTAATTGTCACTTATTACTCAGGCTACCTATTGGAGTATTCATCTCGGATCACTTGAAGCAGGTTACCACATCTATCATTCTCTTCAGCATCGGGGCCTTCTGGAACTAAACGCTAAACGTCTGTAGTGCATCGTTGATGGACATCTATTCTTTCGATAGTGAACACGAAGATGGTTGATTGTGGCAGATGTTACATTCGACACTTTATAAAGTACGATTGTATTAGATTTCCGATGATGTTCACATGCTGACGGCTAATGGAAACTGACAACCTAACATTTGGCATAAAATATCAAGGTCCACGGTCGGAAAAAAAACAATTTCTGATGTCTACAATTGACAGAGCTCAGCCAACAGTGGCCATTCACTAGGATTTTCAGATAGGATTAATATTCACCACAAAACTATGCTCCCAGTTCGTCACACAAAGCACAGAAGCAATCATACTAGCATCTAGATTTACTTTAAGTTGTAATTTTTGGAACACTGTTCAACCGACTGAGGTAGCCTACCTACATAACTGATAAACATGTTCCGAACATCATCGGAATATTCATCCACTCGTTCACTTTTTGTTCAAGAACAATATCCGGAAGAGATATTCAAGTGAGTGCGAACGCCTACTATGACTCACACAGGGCCGAACGTGATGTGAACATTTGGACGTTGTCACGTGGTGTGCTGAGTAGAGGACAGGAAGAAGACCGGGAGGAAAACCAAGAAAAACCCAAAATGGAGCAGTCAGGTGACGAGGATGCAGAGCCATAGATTCATGAACAGGCGTCGCTATCGGGTGCAGCACATTCAGGGATAGATTGACTTCTCGTCTTACGTAAAATAAGAACTTCCAAAACTAATGAACACATTGGATATACAAAGATTTTGACATGTTCACAAAAATCTTTTTTCAAACATTTTCCTATATTTAATAAACATTTTCAGATCGAGAGTATTCGTCATGTAATGCATGGTCTATCTAGAGCAGTGAGGAGTCGCGCAACTGACTTTAGTCAGTAGAGACAGCATTACTTCTTCCGGTGTCTGACTGGTGACCGTGTAGTCCACGTAACCGGCTTGTAAAGACCGTTTTACGAACTGAAATTTGTGAAAACATATCTGTATAAGTGACTAGTTCCGATGAGCGACCGTGAGGTTTGGGTGATCACAATATCGATTGCGTCGCAGTCCTCGATCTACGACAGCTCAGGCTAGGTTGATTAGTTCTGTGTAGCAAACAAGTAAACATGTTTTATGAAGCACTAAGGAATCGGTGCTTTACATAACACGTTATGAGTCGCATCGCCCGTTGGGGGCTACGCTGCCTCGGTGCGGACCGGATGCAAGGGTCAAACACATCGTCAGGGTGTGTACCAGACGTACTACCTCCCACAATGCTTCCATTTATATACTGTTTGGAAGATGGAGAGACTGAATCATGACGTGGTGTGATCAAGTCGGATGTGAACAGAAGAAAGGGTTGTCATAATAGCATGTGTTGGTGTTCAGTCATGTGTTGGTCCAACCGAAGTTCAAAAGACTTCATTGAGCAGTGAGTTCTAGTAGCAACCGACTCGGAAAACGGGGCAGTGTCGGTAGTAACACAACCCTGGATGCTGATGGGGTTTATTGTAAGGCTAAGTGAAGAAATGGAATGAAGTAGAAGCCTTGATTGGTAAAGCGCCGTACACTGGCAACAACTCGTTCCGGAGCCGTCCATAATCTGCAGGAAATAGGTGAGTAAATCAAAGTCGTTGTTGGCAAGGCTGAGAAGATTACTGGGCTAGCAACTTTGACAAAGTCGTTTCTCAGCACAGTAGATCTTCGCCATCCGCTGTCTCAGGGTAATCACCACACAACACTACACATCCGCACAACCTGTATCTCCTACTTTATCAAACCCTATCTTAATCTTGGTGAGTCAATCTTCTTAACTTTATAACCTTCTGTTTACGGCTAAGCTCGAAGATAAAGTGAAACATGACCTATAGGATGACGGCGTATTCTCCGAAAACGATATAATGTGCGCGTTACGGACTGGAACATCGTCTTTTCTGACCTTGGAACATTACACAAAACAAAAATTCCATTGGAACAGGTCTAATGTTAGCCAACCTGACTAGATCGAGTAATCGTTCCTGATAGCACCGGCCTCAAGATGCAAACGGTTTAGACTGTATGATGCATGTGTGTTTCACATATTCAGGTACTAGCAAACGAGAACACGCACATGCTGTGCACACACTCAAATGTTTTTTTTCTGGAAAGAACACATAACCAAAGAATGAAATAATACCGACATCCTGATAAATACGCAACCTGAATGATGCGCCTCGTTCTAATTCAAACGAAAAGGATTTCGTCAACACAGAGTGTCCATACTGTCTCCGTTTTACAGGCACACAATCGATAGGTGTGTTCGGTTCGTTTCGTTCGCTGGTTAGTGATCTTGTTTTGAACTACCAACTGGCAGATTGATCGATAGGCACATCGTTCATTGAATATGTAATTTGGAAGGATCTACCGGTGTCGGAGAATATCACACTCAGAGACCAAGACGAAATAGCTACAAACGAGATGTTGAAAATGAATACCGCATCAGCGGACCCGATTAAGTAGTTCAATATTGACAACTGATCAAATGTCTGTTGTCTGCTCGCCGTGATTTGAGGAAGTTTCTTTACCATTTGAGGAGACATTATCAAAACATTGTTAGATGATGATGTCTCCTAGAGTGGTTATGAAATATCTACCAAGCTCGACGAACAGACCAACTGCCAATGAATGTATACCGGTATTCCAACATATTACCAAAAGTTCATTATGACACTTATTCCGTTATACTGGCACCAAACGTCGTCTCCTCACCAGGTTTGAGGTCACGTATGTTTCTCATTCAATCACACTTTGGTCGTATTGTGACAAGGAATCTTCTCCTATCACAGAGCACTCCCCAAAAAGCACACGTTCTAGAATCCGATAATCAAATTGGCTGATTGGATAACCGAAAGCATCTACCAATCAGCTGTCGTAGCGAGCAATCGATGTCATTGGTGTGAAAACAACGGGAAATAGAATGTGGGACACCTGGATTGTCACAAATAGTGTACCAGAGTTCAGTGGTTCAGCCTCGTTCACCGAGGATAACGAGACTGAGAGCTGCGCGTTAGAGACGAGGGCCCTATCAGTTCACTGGCGCTAAACTGTCCTATATATCCAATATGGCAGGGGATGAAAAAGAGCTAGGCAGTGATCCAATAGCTTTGATGCAGGATCACCACTGAGTGTGACATGCCCATATTTGTCAGGGTCATCCCCCATTGGTGCGCCTCGTATCTGGAGTCCCATCCAGGTAGATGACAGCTACTAACACCACTGGGATGACTTTCCCTAGACTAATGCCTCTGATTCTTTTCCATCCAATACAAGGCTGGGTCAAGAGGGCCCTAAAAGTCAAAAGGTTCCCCGGATACCAAACGACGCAACCAGTGTAAACTTTGAAGTTTGACCAGCCGATCTATCGAGGGAGGAGTGACTTTTCTCAAGAACTTCGTCCCTGATCCATAAAGTAGGACAGACTGGGCCGCGGAATTGTGCAGTCTATCTTTGACATACGATCTGGTGTCATGTCGGCGCCGCAAATGCTGGAAGTTGGCAAACATTATATATATAGTATATACTTATTCTGACCTGAATAGGACCGCAGTGAGCACCCGCGAGAAAGTATCATCATAAATATCAATTTAGAAGTGCAAGATGCTACTGATATTTGGAGAAATATACTGATGAGACTAGCTCCTAGCTGTACAGTAACTAGCGCCTATGGCCACAGTTGTGCTTGGACAGGCTGACGGCTCTCATAAAGCCTCTGCATGTTTGTTCGCCTGTGTTGTTCCTCTAAGTTTACATCGGCTTCAAAGGCGCACGTGTAGCTCTACACTCGACTGTAATCAACAAGCCTGTGATTTACGGGCGTCCATTGGAGTAACCACTATTGTGACCGGCAGATCCGTTTGGAATACTTATTAATGTGAACATAGTACAGTGTGTATGTCTGAAAAGACAAAGGGAACAGTGTTAGCTTGACAAGATGAGTAAATTTCAGTCAACGAAGAACGAAATAAGATAGTGGCCACAAGACATGGATCGATAGCCCCAGGAACAATGAAGATAACCGACACACCGTGAGCTATGTTGACAAGCATTAAAGAAACAACGCACGACAGCCCGCTACTTTTTGAGTTCATGAATGTTCCGCTATGTTCGAAACTTTATTCCTTCCTTGTTATCTTCCTTAGCCAGGTGACGCAGTATTATCCACCTAAGATGTCCAATAAGACGGGGGTAGCGACCGTTAGCGAGTACAAGTTCACAGCATAAAGGCTGTTCAAACAGTGGTGTGTTTAGGCGTCATGTACTTACACGAGGATTCTAACCGATGTCCAATTACTATTGCACTGAGGATTTCTGCGACTCTGTCAGTGTACTTCTTGAACTGAAATGCTTTAAAGGGAACAAATTCCAAGCCCATTCATTCATTCCGACTCTGTTGACTAGTCCTACCCGCCGAGGAACGATGCGTCGGCTAGCCATTGCCAGTGGCGTTCATGTCGTCATTTCCCACCCAGATTGTCTGAATGAGTGTTGGAGGATTGTGTTTGTTCGCCTGTGTTGTTCCTCTAAGTTTACATCGGCTTCAAAGGCGCACATGTAGCTTTACACTCGACTGTAGCCAACAAGCTTGTGATTTACGGGCGTCCATTGGAGTAACCACTATTGTGACAGGCAGATCCATTTGGAATACTTATTAATGTGAACATAGTACAGTGTGTATGTTTGAAAAGACAAAGGGAACAGTGTTAGCTTGACAAGATGAGTGATTTTCAGTCAACGAAGAACGAAATAAGATAGTGGCCACAAGACATGGATCGATAGCCCCAGGAACAATGAAGATAACCGACACACCGTGAGCTATGTTGACAAGCATTAAAGAAACAACGCACGACAGCCCGCTACTTTTTGAGTTCATGAATGTTCCGCTATGTTCGAAACTTTATTCCTTCCTTGTTATCTTCCTTAGCGAGTACAAGTTCACACCTTTCGCCGAAAGTGCATAAAGGCTGTTCAAACAGTGGTGTGTTTAGGCGTCATGTACTTACACGAGGATTCTAACCGATGTCCAATTACTATTGCACTGAGGATTTCTGCGACTCTGTCAGTGTACTTCTTGAACTGAAATGCTTTAAACGGAACAAATTCCAAGCCCA
Organism: Opisthorchis viverrini; assembly: GCF_000715545.1. Lineage (NCBI taxonomy): Eukaryota > Metazoa > Platyhelminthes > Trematoda > Opisthorchiida > Opisthorchiidae > Opisthorchis > Opisthorchis viverrini. The sequence goes on along the minus strand of NW_008751859.1, from coordinate 836,919 downwards.
TTCATTCATTCCGACTCTGTTGACTAGTCCTACCCGCCGAGGAACGATGCGTCGGCTAGCCATTGCCAGTGGCGTTCATGTCGTCATTTCCCACCCAGATTGTCTGAATGAGTGTTGGAGGATTGGGCACCTCGAATGTTTGTTGTAGGCTAGCCCTAGTTCCTTCTCCCTATCCCATTTTTATCCCTTCCCCTATAAAACTTTATTCAAATAAATTGACACCGTTTTACTGCAATAAGGCACCAGCGTTCTCATATGGTGTTGCTGTCAGTGATGATGACCACCTCGAGCCACCTAACCACTTCTTTTCATTTAAGGTCTTGTCTAAGTAACATACGCAACATAGATGGTATGAAGTAAAGTACAGACATCTGTAACGTTCAGCACGAATAACGGTGTCAGCTGATTTTCGAAATACAGATGTGTGGTTGGCTGCTCTGCTAAAATGAGCCAATCACTTTTAACAAGACACCTCTTCAGCTAATACGTTTTGAGAATTCATCACTAGTCAAGCGAATGGCTGAATAAGTCGGTAGACTAGGCGTGCTGAAAACAATTCGACAGACCAAACAAGAAATTTAGCTGGATTCAGCTGAGTCGTCTCCTGTAGGGAACTAAATTCATGTGTGTAAATAAAGTCAGCACACTATTCAGACTAAATAAATCTATGAAATCTGTAGTGTGTTTTAGTGTGTACTATCGAAGGATAAAGAAACAAGACAGATCAAGAAGCAGGGATATGTGTATTGGGTTGTTGTCGAGTGCAAAAAGGACATACGTTTTAAAAAAAAACAATATACGGAATCTATCACACAGAAGAACGTAGAAAATATCCGTGTATGTGTATATGGAAAAGAAGCAACAAAAGGATTGGAAAAACAGAGGTTCAAAGGCACCGATATGTGAAAGAAATGGTACAGGAGACCGATATGTGATACAACATGATATGATATGATATTCGCATGGTCCAAACACCATGGGAAAGTGCAAGTAGAGCGGATTGGTCGTTTTGATCGGGATGGAACCGACAATCAGATTATCCTAGTCTCACGCAAGTGCTAACAAGGTGATAGCATGAAAAGCAAAAAGCTGAAATAACCTAACGTTGCATTGAAATCTAGATAAAAGCTTGGAAGGTGGTGGCGACTGTGAACAATCAACTGCACAACTGATTCCCATCAAAGCCACTGTTGGTTGGTTCAACGGATCCGTCTGGAGTCAAACGGTCACTTCAAAACTGGAATGAAAGAAGAGGGAACATGGGAGTGAGAGGGATGAAGAACACTAAAGTGTACAGTAGTCCCCCCCAACA
>NW_008751859.1:784968-835475 GCF_000715545.1 Opisthorchis viverrini | reverse complement strand
GTGATTTCGTCCTAATAGCTGTTAAATCCACATTCTCAGCGTGACGTAACTAACGTAAATAAGCTCCACATTCCATGTTCAGTTTCTTTAAGCCATCATATGATAGCTGCTTGTCGCTGACCAGAAACAACTCCATCGCTCAAGCGTGAACGCGTTGATCTAGTTAAACGTGCTAATTCAGGTGTAGCCAGCGTGCAACGGTGAAGTAATGTTAATGTGCTAGTGTCACCTGTCGGATTCCCTGAGCTCGAGTCCAGACATGGTCAAGGATAAGCACTGTTGATGAGGTTTCCACGACACATTCTAGCCCGATGAATCCCTGTTTTAGACAGGATAGAAGGAGAGACCATAAGAGTGGTGTGAATTCGAATGCTGTAGTGTTCGTGCACCATTAGCCGGTCTTGGCGACATTTCGAATGCAGGATCCAGATCGTGACAGGTTTCAGATGCGCTTCTTTCTTGCCTAGTTCCGGCAAAAATCTACTTGAGATTTCATTCCCGTATGAGTGACACGTGTGTGTTCCAAAAGAGAGCATCGGATATATGGTATTCGAACTACGTTTGCTCCAGATTAAAGCGAATTTCAAGCAGTGATCATTTTGGAGGGAGATTTTTGTACGATTTCATGATTTTTACTAATCCGTGTTCATTCAAGATTAATCCACTGAGGCCTCAGAAAGCGCCTGGAAACGAAACGCAACCGAGCAGGTCACAAGCAGGGTTAATGAGCTCTACAGTCCATATTCTTAAACCATTCTTACTGGATTAAATCTTGCCGGAGCCACTTGTGATCCCGCAAGTTTCCATACACGGTACACTGATGCTAGATTAGACACAGCACTACTAAAGAAGGGCGATCCCTCAGATGAGACCAATTATTCTCTTCTCGTGGTAACTTATTTCCAGGAGATCGCTACAGTTTGAGGAGAATGTCGGAATAGACAGGGAATGAGTAAAGCAGTCATTTCGGCACCACTTACCGATGCAGGATAAAACGCTGTTTCAAGCAATTTGAAATAGAAAATCAGGAGGCCAGACAAGAGCATTTTCAAACTACGCACAGAGCAAAGTGACACCTGCTCAGTGGTGACAAGTAGGAACTGAGAATGTCACAGAAAAACGGTTAATTGCGGCATACTCAACCAAGCGTCATTATCTACACTATTCATCTAAACTTATTTAAACAAACTGATAGATATATCGAGCTTGAAAACGGCCATTTTGTGAAAGTCGGAAAGAAGAAAACTACTTCTGATGCGACACACAATCCACTGTATGTAGTCACCAAAAATCACCAATTTTCATCACGACAACAATTCGTTTCCGACCTTTTTACCTTTACACGGCAAACTAACAAACCGCATCGATCACACACATACTGCCGAGCAGCTCTTCCTTCGAAATATGGATTAAATCTTGCCGGAGCCAGTTGTGATCCCGCAAGTTTCCATACACGGTACACTGATGCTAGATTAGACACGGCACTACCAAAGGGCGATCCTTCAGATGAGACCAGTTAGTCTCTTCCCGTAGTAACCTATTTGCAGGGGGTTGTTATAGTTCGAGCAGAATGTCGGAATAGACAGACAATGAGTAAAGCAGTAATTTCCGCACAAATTACAGATGCAGGATAAAAGGCTATTTGAAGCAATTTGAAACAGAGAATCAGGAACCCAGACAAAAGCATTTTCAAACAATGTACAGAGCAAAGTTCCACTGGTGGGAGGGGGCACTTGCTCAGTGGTGACAAATAGGAACTGAGAATGTCACAGAAAGACGGATAAGTGCGGCATACTCAACCAAGCGTCATAGTCTACACCATTAATCTAAACATATTTGAACAAGGTGACAGATATATCGAGCTTGAAAACGGCCATTTTGTGAAAGTCGGGGAGAAGAAAACTACTTCTGATGCGACACACAATCCACTGCATGTAATCACCAAAAATCACCAATTTTCATCACGACAACAATTCGTTTCCGACCTTTTTACCTTTAGGCAAACTAACAAACCGCATCGATCACACACATACTGCCGAGCAGCTCTTCCTTCGAAATAGCCTCGCTACGGGTTAAAACTGTTCACACCTCTCCCCATTACCTGGATGTCCACAGGATAGTAATCATCCCTCTCACAAGCAATTTCATTCGAAATCACCCGCCTCATCGGCTACTGGGGGGAGGATCGAAGAATTCTACCGCCTTTTCATGTTGATTTTCCCCACTTATTGCTATTGCTAATCCTAGCTTGGAAGTGGATATCCGCTTCATATCATGACATGACGTATTTCCACGAAAGTGGAATCCTATGTGCATTTTAGAATATAAGCCAACTGAGGTGACACATGTAGTTGGTACTGCTTAGGGAACAAAAATGCGTAATCATCAGCCAGACTGAGAGAGCCTTTGCGCTGCACATTCGGTCGAAGAATCGCAGAAGTTATTGTGCAAGTCAACTTTGATTGGGCGTCGGCGATTGATTGAGCGGTTAATTTGTGCGTTGTCTGAGTTAAGCAATCAAGACCTAACACAAACCAAGGCTGTATGCAGCTTGAGGACCCAGCTGACCGATGCCATAACAACTGGTCTGCTTTCTAGTGAACATACATCGCGGGTATCGCGCAAGAACGTACGGATCAGAGGAGTTATAAGACCGCAGCTGGTCCAGATCGGTGATGGACACACGCGTTACAGACAACAGGTGGGAGATGCACCATCTGCCGGCGGTGTCGCAAAATGTACGTAACCCAAACGCGCCGTCTGGGAACTAGTTTGTTCACCGAGCTTGGCAAGTGAATTGTGAGCAATTCCTCAGCAATCGAGAAGGCATAATTAGGGCGTGGCCCAATGGGTAGTCCCCTCTTATTGGCGTTTATATGGTTTCTAGTGAGTACCAGTGTCTCTGGTGTGATTGGTTACTTTCGCTTAATCTGGCTGGTTCTTTGAATCCCTTCGTTTCAACAGCCGTCGCTCTGTCCGGACTGGTTCGCTTGCTTGTCGCGTTGGGAGCTGTATTCTTTTCTTTCGATTGGTCGATTGGATAACTGTCCCATCTTAGTTTTTGCCAGTGCATGCACCACCGACTCACCAGTTATACTATCCTTTGTATGTGGTGGATTGATATAATCGTACGAAGGGATTTCAACACATACGAGAGGTTTATCAGGAAATTTCCGGCCGATATCATCCAGCCCATGCATCTCCACCTATCCAGAACTATTTCGCCTCTCGTAGACTCGTCCAGAGTTTGGATTCTTATATAAATGCAAGTCCACGTTCAGAAACCGCACACTGCGGTACATTGTTCGTATATTGGTAACTCGACAGCTTATTATCGTTACTCCCAAAGATTGACATAACACTGTCATTCATAGTTGTCCGCACTGCTGGATTTTCGCTACATGGGTGAATGACGGCTTTCTCCATTTGGCCCTATTATGAAGGCAACAACTGGTTGAGAAAGTGAATCCAGTGAGGAACAACTGGCGCTTAAACATACGCAATAAGTGATGGATAAGTACCAAAGAATGCAAACTGGTCTACCGCATGCTCCACAGCTGAACAGAATTCACAGGTTCAGTACGGGAGGGCTCTGCTAGGCGTGGAGGTAGACACGTCAGAAAAACTACCAACCACTAGGCCCAGTCTCACCGTACATCGATTTGTTATTCTTCCTAGCATAGAACTATTCAAAGTACCATATTCTGGTTTTACAACCAGCTGGTATTGAAGACATGATGACAGTTTATCAAAACTGTCGAACAGAGGGTAACACTCCCCATGGAACTGGTCAACATATTGAGTGGAGACATTCTAGCGTATTCGTAAGTCCGATCGATCCATCAATTTCGATTGGCTTCAACGAAATGGCTCCACTTTGGTGGTCACAAAAAGATCGCAAGCCCATACTACGTCATTGATTCGGAGAACTTCTTTGCATTCTGAATTACACTAAAAGCTATTAGTTGACGACTGGACCAAATGAGATGCAAGTTACTCCCGATACCCTGTGTATGGATTATTCAGTTTGCTCTGTACGAACACGAAGATTGCGTCCGCGAAAGTCCGCACTGCTATACTGCAAACAATTGCTGCACATAGTTGGATGAGTCTACAGCACCGATGTGGGATCACCAATACAAAAACTTTCGTTGCGGAGGGAATCTATCGTTTCGGGCACTGTCGGTGCCATTCGTCTCCCGGGGCAAGGCCTGCGTCGCCTAGATCTGCACCTATGATGTTGCAGGAGACTGCCGCAAAACGATGGTACTAGCATTCATAATATCCTCTCGCAGGTGAAAGCACCCCAGACTGGAATAAGACCCCATATGACAGTATACAAGAATGATGGTCACTTGGTGATACAGATGCCAACAATCCTACATTAGTGTGAGGATTCTCAAGTGCGCGTTAGCCAAGAGATGGCATGGCCAAATAATTTTACGCGCTCGGAGCGACAACCCCATAGTTTCCGTTCCCAAGAATATAGACGATACCTCGATATTGTGGTACCGATTCAGTAAGTCGAATCGAAATGAGGGTTTGTCTGTCGACAAACACCCATGCTTACCGTCCAAAAAGCTGCTGGATATGACAGAGAACTGTGTAGGAAGTGATATAAAGTTTCTCTGCGTTTTTATCAAACCGGCCAACCAAGTTCTGCACATATATTTCCATGAGTCTATTTCATTCGTGAATATGAACCGCAACCGCCACGTTTTGACTCAGAATTACACTGCGAGACTCCGACATTTTCCTCATGAGTTAGAGATCCGTAATATGTCGAGTGGCCAGGAGGAATGAAATGAAGCAAGCGGCAATAAAATATTGCGTGCGTAGGTAGGATTTGCGAGGAAAGGAATTAAAACCGACTTGACATAAGCTCTGAAACAGGCTACAGGTCTTTCTAGTGCTCAAACGCACTTGGCTGGTTCGCAGTTTAAATAAACCAGTAAAAGAATTGAAAAAACGTTCAGCTGTAGGACCCTTTCGGTGCCTAACTGCCATGCCAACCGAAGGAGGCACGAGCGCTGGGATACTGCCAGGTTGCCCAAGCCTAGACAGGGGAAGTCGAGAGGCTGAGGTGGGGTTCGAACCACAGACCTTCCAGTCAGTAATTTCGCGCTCTAACCACTTGGTCCATTTCGCCCCCAAAGAATCGAACACACGTCTCCATCTGATCGGACTGCGATGATATTCACAAAAGCTATTAACTTCTCATTTTACAGGCTAAGGATTTCAAGGCTTCTGTAGAACGTCTAACCGTACACGATACAACGAGGATTTACACACTGAAGAGATTAAAACATATACGTGTCACACATACCATTCCTCAGCCGGGCATCGATTTACGGGTACACCAGCTCCATTGGGTTTACTCGCCGATTTTACCGGTGGTGAAGGAGCTTGTCGACGAGAGAGTTGAGGCGTCACGCGGACTGCAATCGGAGATGGCGTTGGAGAGGATTTAGGCGGATATTCCACTGGCCGCGTGCGGATTCTCGGTCCAGTACCAGAGCTGCCGGGTGAGCCAGAGGGTACCCAGTTCGGATCCCGTAGACAAGCTCGTTCAACATTGACAACGGTACGAGCCTTGTCAAATGCGTTGGATTGCAGAGTTTCCTCTGAAGGCGGAACTCGATGACGCTTAGCTCGGCGCTCCTCTAAAGCACTGCGATTGGAGAAACTCGGTCTGCTGTTAAAACGTTTGCTAGGAGTCCTGCGAAAACTTGAAGCTGTCCGCGTAATGCCAGGTGTTGCTGCTTTGCCGAATCGGTCACCGGAGGACGGTGGGGGACTTGTGGCAGTGGGAGATGACATTCCACTGGAAACGGGCTTTTTCTTTTTACGAAAGCTACTGCTCCCAAACAAATCTGGATTTTGCAATTGGTACTCGGTGCGAAAACTCGCGTGGAATCGTGATCTGAGACGGAAGAGTTGTTTACGTTTCGGTGGAGGCTGACTTCGATCAGTCAGGCGGAAGAACGTGTGGTGTTCAACGGCACTTTTCCACAGGTTTTTACAAGCAGATTTGTTCGGTAAGACGAAACAGAATGAGTGCTCGGTGACTTGCCTCTGGAACAATAACGAAAAACTGAACAGGTAAGTAAGTCGCGTTCACGGTATGCTCAAGCAGGTGAAAGTTTGCATGACTAAACTGTGAGACACTCCGTTACCCTGGGCTGAATACTCACAACTAGCATTACCGTAAGTTTACGAGGGGACAACGAGCATTCATTAGATTACCGCGTTAACCAAACATTTGTCCTCGATAATGACTCCTCGGTTGCGAACATCGCTTTTACGACTGGAAACCCGTGGGGTGCACGAAGAATATATGGGGGCAGTGAAAAAACCAAGGCGTTGAGATAGATAGAGTGCACAGAGGTATTTACATGAGTGGTGTGCATCCAGACTCTTTGTACACTCTCTACTCTCCATAGGTTTTCTACAGGCTGTCATGAGATTGGTGTTCATAGATTGCATTTATTTATAGGGTTGAAACAAGCACAGATAAAAAACGGTTTAACAGGATCACAGGAACTCATCTGACGTATGATTCAATAGTCTACTGTCAGCAAGTTTAGGCCTGTTCATTTTAACAGCTATGAACTGTAGATCAAAAATAGGCTGGTTCCAGTTGCCACAGTCCCGGGAAATGGGAAAGCGCGGAAGATATAACGAAGCGCTGAAGGAAATGGCAGGATAAGTCAGTTCGGGAAACTGGGTAGCTACTCATTAAAAAGGATAGCTTTGATGCACGAGCGCCACTGATTGAGTGATTGAGCCATGTCTGTCAGTGTCATTAAACGTTGGTGAGTTGGAAGGCGGCAGTTTACTGGTTGGTGCTTTCATACTTCGTTACCAGGTCATAGAGTGTACACCTCTCGGTCGCTTCCAATCAGCACAGGGCTGGGCTAAGAGAGCTCTGAGAGGTAGACAGTTCCCTGGTACCAAATTGAATACGAAAGAGACCATGAAAGCGCGCTTGAGAGGAAACTGGTTAGAAAGGTATAATAAAAACATTGATACTGGGAACAGCCTTTTGGGACGACGGGAGGACCTAGACGTTGGTCCTTACGAGTTCAGAGAAAAATTCACCCCATGTCAGTTTCAGGTGTCAAAGAGAGCAAAGATTTTTTGCCTGACTTGAAAATGAATTCCCATTTGGCGAATTTTTCGAATCGGAATGAGTTTGGTGTTTCATTGAATTATGTCGCACCCATAAAGGTTTTTTTGATGACGACTCTATGCTTTTAATTGGCTGATCCCAACAGCCAATAAGGCGGAAGTTCTGATGCTAGGACAGATAAATTTCTGTTATGCTGATATATGTGCCTCCCATACACATTTGCCATGATGATCAGTGTGGACACTGTCTTTTCCGAGTGATTTTGGTGTTAGTTAAGATGGATCTGTGAGGTCGACTTCTGGAGACGTGCGCCGTATTGCGGCAATTTATCCGTTAAGAACTTCTCCATCAAATGCATATGTACCCACACATTTGTTAGGCCGCCACATTGTAACTTGGTCAAGGCAAGGATGAGTCTACGGCAGTGAAGCATCGGTGTTGAACACTGATGTCATGCTGTCGATGATGATGATGATGATGAAGGATGAATCACTTCCTTATAAAAGCATCGGGTCACCAGGTCTGCTTTACACATTCCCGTGTGCGCTAGGTCCCAGTTTCGAAAGTGTTAGAAACACAAGTCTGATGCACCCAGATGAAGACGTCTCACATAAGTGGTCTCTTGAGACGCACAAGAGTGAAACTCCAAAACTGGACCAAACAATGACATCAGTAGCTGCTACCCAATGGAGATGTTAATCAATACACACGAAAAAATGGTTGGTGAATGTGCTGGAAAGACCTCGCAAACTCGGGGGATGATATATCAAGCCTAAGCTATAGCTATTCTCTTACATGAACCATCCTTAAATACACAAAAGGTTTTCGTTTGGGTGGGGACAAGGAGTACCACAGCTGAGGAAGCCACGGGTCTGTCCTTACCGAAATCACCTTCAGGGTATATAACCCTGATACAAAGGCTGTCATTTTGAGACCCGTTACTTTCATTCCACATAATCACCTTGAAGGGGAATGCCACCACATACCACGCTACCGGAAGGAGGCACGAGGGCTGAGATATTGCCAGGCTGTCCAAGGCTAAACAGGAGCCGTTGCGATGTTAAAGGTGAGTTTGAGCCACGGACGGTCAGTACTTTGGTACTATCAGGAAGTCAGATTCCTGAAAGTGACCACTGAATGCCCGAAATCTACTGAGACCCTCAGCTCGACTAGATGCTGACCAATTAGACAATGCTCTCTCTCTCAATATGCAGCGCGGCACGGCTTCGTATCAAAGCCAGACAGTATGAGTCAGCGTTGAACAAACTTCAGTGTCCCTCTAGTAAAATAGCTTGTATTTTCGCACTCACGCTCTGGCACTCGCTTGTACGGACTCCCATCGGTGAGTCTACTTCCGACACTAGGCACTGCAGCGGGGCCAGCAGTCAGATACAACAGATTGGCGAATCAGCAGTTATAACAAGTACCTTAACCAATAAGCTATCCAGAGCTTAATGCCATCACAGGTCCAACCAGATGATCGTTGGGGCATAGATTTGGCTACAGGAGTGTGAAAACAAATCACGCCACCGTGTAAGTATGAGGGTATGAGGGAATGCATAGACCGAATAACGTCACAGGTCAACCCGGACAGCCAATAATTGTCCGAAACCGGTGCCAAGCCTGTCAATCAATCATCTTAGTATTTCACAATGTACAATGTTCAATGCAAGCCAAGGCGGTCCAGTAAGTAGGTTTTGCTTGTTTTAGTCAGTAATGCAGAGGAACAATCGGAACACTTCAAACAAACAAAGGATAACTGGTATTGGCTGCTAAAGGATCAATCACAATCGAACGAATTCGAACGGCCGATGCAGAGTACGGAACGGTGTCCAGGAAGATTGTCTGTATACTAATAAAAACAGTTACTTTGCTTGACAAAATGAGAGTTTCCAGAAGCCAACAGAAGTCTTACTCTTGATCGATTTCCGCGATTATGACAGTAAGTCAGCATGTAGGATCTCTCGGGTGTTATTACATTGAAATAGTGCTCGTGCTAGGACCTATCAACTGGTGTACACTGATTTATTCAAAAAGTGCTCGTGGATAGTCCAAAACACAACCTTATGCCATCCATGGCGCCATATATTGAGGGGCAGACCAAAAACAGTCTATTTTGAGAAGAGACAAACGTATGAGTCGAAAACCATGAGTCCATGTGAGGTGGAGGGCATATGTATGCGAAACGGTTAAGTGGCCAATCCTGTTGAGCTTAGCTAAGTGAGGAAGGTGGGGCGCGACTGAGCTTTCCAGATTCTGTGCGTAGCTTTCCCTTTGTTCGTTTGCAAGAAAGCAGTCCGCTTGGATTGCTTTAGTCGGTGGGTTGGGATTTCCGAAATAATCAAAAGAACTAAGTCGCGTTTGGGAATATGAAGAGTGACACCAAGTATCATGCTAATTCGTATGGGATAGGGTCACCTCGGACATCCTTACCAACGAACGTTCATAGAAACAGTCCCATTTCAAAAGTATGTGGACAGGAGTGTGGCGATCGTCAGGGACGAGGCTTCACCGCCCATGCTTAGATCGGTCGATAAGGTCTCATGGGAAAAAGCAAGGGACAACGCCGTAGACGACAAGCTCAACAGTCTAGAAGCAACCAGAGTCTAACGGCTGGTCGATCCAGACATCGATCGGTTACAATTTTTCCTTGCGTAACCTAGTGCAAGGAAACAAACTTTCATTCATAGAGGGAAAGGTGGGGTAAGTGCAATCGGATGTATGGATTACCTTTCCACAAAGGTGTACTTCATGTTTTGGGTAATAGTCGTAGGTGTACAACATACGTTTGATTAAATGTCGAATTCACGGTCCACCACAAGCTAGGTCACTACTCAGGAAACAGAAGAAAGACGCACATCTTTTCTTTACAGGAACTTAACGAAACACTTTGAATTCCGTGCAGCGAGCATTCCGCGACCATTCACACACATTCAATGAAACCTCTTGCAATTACGACGCGTGCTCAATAAGCTGTTCAATATGCTCGATACTGCGACCCAAGTTATGTAGGCAGGTGATTACGCCGACATCAATAATATGGTGTAGTCACATAGTTTGCTAAATCGCATTCGTGCCGGTGTACTGAGTCAACCCATACAAGAACTCACAGCGATTCGAGTCACGTGCGATGCAGATGACGTAACTTTGGCATTTAATTACACCCAAGGTTTAAACTGTGGCGGTGGACAAGAACAACGGTCAATATGGAGTGACAAATGTGCGGATCAAAGGTGAACAAAAATAAAAACATAACCAATTTGCGCAAAATGTGCGGTCTCACGCGCAGACAGAGTAGGGTAACGACAAATGAAGCGTGAATCGGCCATAAGCGCGGCTTGTTTCGCTATCACATAATAGCAGACAAGTGGAAAGTGGATCTCTGAGGTGGATGTACCCAACGATGGCCTATCGAGAGCCGAGAAGAGCCAAGGAGGTCTCATACGCAAGGATGGGACTAACTCCATTAAACAAATCGTGGATATCACCGACGATACTGAGGCAACCCAAATACATTAAACCAAGACTTAGAACTCGAGGCTCGGATGGTAGACGAAAGTAGTAGCACAAGATGAAAAGGCGATACATGGAGTGAAAACAGACAACTTACAGTGGTTTCGTTTTCTTCGGCAACCACAATCTTTAGCTTTTGGCCATTCATTGCGATTGTCAAAATGTTGGGCCTGTGGATAAGGACAAAGAGGAGGTAGAGTAGTGTGCCAAGCTGGTTGGCAGGTGGCAAAAACGAACAGTCAACCGGAAGGTCCAAAAACCCGTAGACGAGTCATGCAGGACAACACATAAGTAGCGAAATTGATTTAAGGATGAAGCAGACGGGATGACAACAACCCGACAGGCAGCAACGGAAGGTGTGGAACTAATCTGAGGCACGTTAAGGAGAGACGATTCACCTCCCAGCTACTCCAATCTTTTGAGGATAGCAAAGCTGACCAAAAATTTTTAGTCAAACACCATAATAAACATCGACCGAGGCAGGAAGTTTTCGCATGACTGTGTGGCACTTGAGGCCAGGTAGTAGCCGTTCACATCTCTCCGGTAGACAGAGTAACTGCAGAAAACCTGAAGCATGAGAAGTGTAGGTTACGGTAAAACCAAACAAGAATAATATGAGACAATGCGATGATAGTAGGAAAGTCAAAAACCCTAGAATTCTTCAACCATTGCAGCTCCCTTGTACAGTAAATGAGCCCCACACGAGGTGGACTTGTTTCACAGAGAGCAACAAGAAGGCCATTGGCGAAAAAAAGCAGATTACGTCAGATTACATCAAATCGTTTGCACCGGTTTTTCTTCACAGAAGACAGTGCTCATGAGGTTGTAGGAAACTTTTCGACAGCCCAACACTCGTTTCGCCATTCTGGGGGTTTAGCAGGTAGGCGTAATCCTTTAATCTGCTTAAATACCAAGTAGTACACAAATAATGAACTAGACTCATTTACAAACGATGTTATTGTTGATGAAATGAACTTTTCGTTTATGATATTTTCAACCGAATGTGCTGCGCAAGGAGTGTCCTGTGTTGCAGTTAGCTCGGTATTCGGGGCGGGATGGACCAAGTGGTTAGAGCGTGAATTTACGGACCAGAAGGTCCGACCTCTGCCTCTCGACTTCCCCTGTCTAGGCTTGGGTAACCTGGCAGTATCCCAGCCCTCGTGCCTCATTCGTGTAGCACGGCAGCTAGGCACCGAAAGGGTGCTAAAGCTGGACGATTTATTTTTATTATTATTCGGTATTCGAGATTTCGAAGTATACACACACTACTGTCAAATATCGCACCAAATAGAATATGAGGTGGCCTTTATTGAAGAACACCGTGAACTAGAGATTCCATTGAGTCTCTCGTTAACACCAGTGAAGTTTGCAAATTCGTATGTGTTTCGTCGACCCGATGAAATCGATCCACGTCTGATGTCTTTATGGAAAACACATCAGGGCGAAGGAACACAGTCGGCAGAGAATAGGCTGCGAAACCAGCGGCCAGGGACTAGTGCCTTGTTGTTTTGTTAAAAGCTGAGCGGCAGGGAGGGGGAAGGGACTCGTCATTGAGAAGCATATTAGCATCATTAGCATACGCCTCGCAATCCGGTTATTGGTAAAGAACCGTTGTCCCTCGTTTCACTTCTGCCTTACCTGGTTCGATTATCGGACCAGGTCTGTGATTGGCAGACAGCACGATCGAAAAATATCGCCCTTGTGAGAAGTTCAGTAATCGAACAAGGCAGAATCCATCATATATGTAATTCATTTGCACACAGATATGGGCGGATGATTAGAACGAACTCCGATAAAATATCTTGTTTACGCTGTTTTTCCATGGGAATAAAGAGAGGTATACCAGGGTTTAGTCAGGCCCACATTTTTGGTAATTTTTCCTTATAACCAGAGAGCTGAACTCGCTAACAGCCCACCACCAGTTTCGCTTTGTTTGGAGTTCAATCTTGTGGATAGTGATAACGAAATAAGACTGTTTGAGGCAGACATCATTTCGCTCGCCGTTCTCAATCGTAGTACGTGTCATGCGGACAGAATTAGATGTCGGCAATTCAGAATTAGGTCCAGAAATTCACACACACCGTGTTTATCTAGAACACGACAGATGCGATGCAATGTTGGAGGCGTTCCAGACGTGTAAATTCGATTAGGTTCGTTTGATAATCAAGGATTCGAAAAAAGTCAACAAGGTAACATAAATGAATACCAATTTGGCTTTAACGGAATGGTTAACTAAATCCCAGCAGAATCTTTCGTTTATGCCCTTCTTCAACTGAATGTGCTGCATAAAGGTCGCCTCATTTTTCAGTTCGTACGATATTCGCGATGTCACCGTATATTCTCTTGAAGGAAAATACTCATGAGGTTACTGTCGAAGAGTTTTCACAGCAGCCTTATGAGTACCGTCCCTCAACATATGAGGTCAATTACGTGTTACCTGAGGAAATGTGTGCCTGGATGCCAGAATTAATCGACTGCTTAGTAGTAGTTTGGCTCGTACCAAAGGTAGAGGCATTCTAAACATACTGATAAACAGTGCTTAAAACGTATTTGAAGACAGATCTCATGACAGGCACATATTTAGTAGGTACAGTGGTGGTGATCAGTGGTACCCACTTGATCAAAGGTCGGAGAGTACACCCATTTAATGAGCCGCAAAACGAAACCGACAGCAAATTGAAATTAGCACCATATCAATGCGACTACTCCACACTGCATTGAATTTATACCCAAATGAAACCTGAAGCGGTCTTGGCAAAGTACATTTTGTTAGGGATTATCATAGGGGCGAGATTTGTCTGAGTCTTACATGAACCCTATCTCAATGTGGAATTTGCTTAACTACTTGTCATGTCGTTGGTAAGATAGAATATCCTATATCCGTCACTGTGCGGCAGTATTCTCTCGTGTCCCCTGGATTCTTCGCGGATTTGGAAGTGGTTACCACGACCTGTAGCGTTACATGTGCCTCGAAACTAGGATATTACCAATAATTCTTGACAGACCAAGATACGCCCTTCTTCTGAGCCTGATAGTGCTTCGTGGTGAAAAACACACATAATAGGAGAATGTGGACACATCTCAGTGGCCCGAATATCAGGCGTGTCTAAGCACCCATCACTGTCATTGTCTGAATCGCGGTTTTACGACCTTGCATTCTGGGATTCTGGAGGCATATCAGGCGGAATACACCACCGATTCCGTCTGGCCGCTCACAGTTAGGCGATGTTACGGCCGAGAAGCTTATCCCGCAAGTGAATACCCAGGAGATCGGGCCATTTGCCAGTCCAGCATCAAGGCGAACCCCGATTGGTCGAAAGTCTGAACCCAACAGCCAATCGTGATCTGCCGAATACTGGTTGCCAATGCTGCGTCCAGAAGGCCGCATGCTTTATAAACGACGTGCTGTACATGTGTTTTTGACCCGGGTTCAGGCGTTAATACAAGTTGTACATCTTTGGTGATTGTTTTGACGGCATTGCTAACCTGAGACGTTCATACGGAGAACTAATGTGAGAAAAATACCGTTATTACAAGGCACTATACCTCAGAAAACACAAATGCTGTACCACTGTTATGGTACATGGGGGTAGAGGCGCCAGGAATATAATCTGGGTGGCAAGCATGTTGAATCGGTACACTCCATACAACCACGGCAGCTAAATATATACGCGTTTCAGCTCGGTATATTCTGACGTATCGTCGTTAGGAATATGAGAATGAACTCAATGCTGTCACGATCTGTCATGTTCGCCGTACAGAACACGAGAAATGAGTTACTGTCCAGTTGGAATGGTTTAACCAAGTAAAATCACGGTTGGCATCAAGAATAATCTACATGAATTGTTAAATTTCTAATCACATTCGACTTGAACGGATGCGATCCTCTCATAAGCAGTCAAATATTACCTATCACCATCCAATCTGCAGCGAACAGAGAGTTTTCTGAGATATTTCCTATTGCTAATTCGATTACGTATCTTGGCCTGCGCAATTGCAAAAGTTGTGCACTCGCGGCACGCAAGTTCAGAAACTATCTTTCAGATAACTGACGCTGAAAACGCATCACACAGTACTACTGATAAACACCAACGTACCAGAAGAACAAACCAATCTTGGAATCGCCTTGATAGACCAATATACCAGTCGGCGTCAACCCCAGATTGTAATCCTGGTTGTCCTTGCCCTGTGAAAACGAAAAAGGTGGATATTTCGAGGCGATATTCACTGGGAAGAAATGTCTGATCAGTCATGGACCAAATGCACTAAAGAAAACATTGAGGGGCGCATACCAAAGGCGGTCAAATAGTCGCCGCTACATGATGAGAATCAAGTCCACACCAAGTCACGTGTTCATTCACAAGCATGTGCTTAAGAATGTGATCTTGTTGCGCTCAAAGGCGAATTCGGCATAGAGGACATTAGAATACGGCGTTCCTAGTTAGATAGTTAACCATGTGCTCTTCTGGAAACCAAAACAGCCATGAAGTCATTTCTGGTGATTGATTTACTGCCCGTGTGACAGAACAACACATATGGCTAAGCAGAAAACTATCCAAGTGACTGCATAGGTGAGAACACTGCTTAAGCACAGTGAAGAAGAACAAACAGATTCACAGACCTATAAGTTCTGATTAATAGTGTGTGAGTAGATCCGTGATTCATGAAATTTTATCCACTGCACTTTTGTTTTGATAGTTTTCCTTTCATTGTCCTGGCAAAGTTGTTCCGGTGAGCCCAAGGAGAAAGTAGACTTAAAGGAAAGGAGACTCGCTCTAAGTGGACTTCATCATCATCATCATCGACTGCAACAGGATTCAAGTAGAGGCTGAGCTGTGATGCGCCGAAAAGATGGCAGCTTTTGACAAAAGTTTGCTTCTTTTAGGACATGAAAGAAATAAGCGGTCCTATTCCGCACGTACCACCTTCCCCATACTTTCTTTCTTTCATCAATCACATCGTCCAAGCGTAAACAGGTTCGTCTGTTCACCGGCCAGTGTGCGCTGGTGAAGTAGCGATAATCTGCTAGCTTCGCATGTCAAATGTCTGGAGTACGAATCCCGGCGCGAGCAAGGGAGCAAGACTTGAGTGCAATCCTCTATCTCCTTTGGGGTGTACCAAACGCAATAACTGAGTCAGGATGAGAGGAACACTGTGCATGGCAGAATCTTTTTCCTTGGGGCAAAAGATGATGCTCCGCCCATTGAAATGGTCTTTATGACGCTACATGCTTATGTTACTTTACGGCGACTGGCACCTGTGACAGAATGAGTCGGCCTCACAGATTTCCCGAAATGCTGCTGCCCAAGATCAGTGGTCACAGGTCATAGTTTGAGATGGAATCCTGATTCCGACGCCTGACATAAGATAGCAGGCTGAGACCGAAGCCCACCTGCTTCGAACCCAAATGGACGATGCTGATCCAAGTTCTTAGCTGTCCTCCAAGGTGGTAGCCCTGGTATTGAAAAGGTACCATTATTATTTTCGAATTTTCCAACCGACCGAACTATCGAAGTTGTTGCTGCTGTAGTAGTTGCCTGACACGACAGAAGAGTATGTCTTACACCATCCTACCACAATAGGTTACCTGCGTTTACCATCACGAAGAACACAACTCTGGCGGCTGAATGTCACAAAACTGTGAAGGATATGTTGGCATAGTTCTCTTGGTAAGCAGATTCCCCACAACACTGCATCCACCCCACATGGGGCCAGTAGAAAACAACCCCGAGTCTGAGTAAAAACAATCGGGAACTGAGATGAACTCACTCTGACAGTGTGCATATCGATTCCGTACGTGGGAATATGCCGAGCCTTTTCCAAATAAAGGGCTTCTGCATCAGCTGGTGTGAGATTACGGTTTCTGTGGGGGGACCAAGGGACAGGAAATTTCCGTAAACGGCAGAGCGGACTGAACAATGGACGAGAAAGCACAACTGTGTCCGAAACATACATGAGGCGAGGTTGTGAAGAAAGGCTGAAGGTGCCCCTTTAAGGCGTCGTAGGCAACAGTAGACAGCGAACCCACCACAAGGTAGAACTATGTGGAACAAAAAAGGAAGACTGGAAACTCACGCTAAAGCGCGATATTGAGCAAGCACATCGAGTTCAAACTGCTCTGTTTGCTCAGCCTCAGGCAGGAACCGGAAGGTAGAGACGAAAACAGGCGTGTGTTGACGAGGATCGAAGTCGCCAAACTCCGCTGTGGGTAGAAGTTAGAAACAGGATTAGCGATGGGTGGCCGTTGGAGAAACGTAACGCAATTTAATTAATCAGGAATTGGAAGTATGTTACTCGAAATGTACCAGAGCTAAGTGGGTAAGATTGTGAATGCTGAACGACATTACTAAAAAACTACACTCTTAAATGTTCTCTGAAACATTGAATGCATAGGTAGATTATCGCGACCGACCGCACGTCCAGTGTCCATGAAAGGGTCGTACCCGAGTCGTCGAGACAGTAAACTACGATCGTGTTCCCTCGGTCCATCAAGCCAGAAAAATGTGCTGCTTGGATCAAGAAGACAGAAAAACTCGGGACCTGTGAGTAACACAGTGATCCCATAAAACAGGTGGTTGAGTCTGTCTGGGAACCGACCTTTCAAGATAAGGATTACACATTAAACTATGGCTGATATTGTGAAATTTCCATGGGGTAGCCATAGTTCGGGGGAGGGATATCTTTTCGGAAAGTTGTTCGACTATACCTAACCGACTCGATGTGATGGAAACCTACGCGGTTCTAACATGGTTGGACAGAATCCATAATTTGGACAGTCATCATACATGAACAATGCCAGCCTGTTACAGAAAAGCAAGTCACTATCGTCTGATTACTTAGTCAGGCGACGGTTCAACTACGTTACAGGGATTCCGTTCTCGACTTGACCGCCCACACGAAACAGAATCTCAATGGATCTAGCGACCCTCGCTGTAAAGATCTCCCTCTGCAGGTTTTGGACTATTCATCCCCACACATTAGGAACGTTTCTCTCATACGATAAAACTGGCTTGGTTCTCTCGGGATCGTGCTACGAAGTATAGTGAAACCAAACAAGTTCGCAGCTGAACGTGTGAGGATGTTCTACGCTCTTGGGAAAATAACGGTATGGGACAGAAAAGAACAGCTTTAAAACTACAGTCTCTTCCAACAGTATGGCAGATTATAGGAGGAAGATAACTTATGGCGACAGGACTCTCTAACAATGGCAAGCGCACGAAAAGTAAGCAGAAAAACACAAACTCCTGAGGGGAGTTGAAAGGATGTGCGCTGGCCCAGTGTGTGAGCAGCTGGAATTTGCAGAAGTGTGGGAAAACCGAGAGAGTTCAAGAAAGGGTTGCTCTAGATGAGGAAAAACCAAACACCAAGTGATAGAAGAGCGTGAAGCAGCAAGTTGCGCGGTAAAAAGAGTGAAATATACAGCGACAGCGGCGGCGATAGTAGTTGGAGTAACTAAGCCCCAAAAGGTAGACATTTTTCGCAGGTTATGGAAAAGACAGGAAGTGGCAACGAGGTGTATACACCTATTCTACGAAGCGTTTGGGGGGGGGGGCAGAAAATACGAAACACAATGACAATTTTGGATTTACGGACCAGTTAGGCTGAGCTGAGATCGGAATCGGCAACCGCTCAAAAAGTACACTCGAATGGTGAGTGCAGTCTGGTCCGTAATACCATGGTCACAGAATATCAGTTCTAGTCTCGACATCGGCTTAGTACATCAACATATTAAGGCGAATCGTTTGTAGGTCCTAATGTAAAGAGTAGCAATGGGTCCAGTCCAGTACACACCTGTATGAGCAGCTATAGTATGATCGCTTTTTTTGATAAGACGCTTCTATCCCCACCAATTCGTTTAGCTCAGGGACTGCACTATAAATCCTATAAAACTCTGGACTAGAAACCATCAACCCATTCAGTATCATCATCATCATCATCATCATCATCATCATCATCAACAACAACAACAACAACAACAACAGCATTGAGCCTCGCAGCCGGATGCCAAACAGATGATTCGAATTGCCAGTTGGTACAAACAAACCTTTCAATTAAGTGTCCCTCACCAGCAGTAGCCAGTGCTCTGTGTCTCCCATCAGCACAGAGCACAAACAAACAAAAACCGTGTCTTCCAATTCTATATGAAAATACTGTAAACTTATGGACCAAAATTAAAAGGTCAGTAAGCAAGGGACCGAATGTGATCGAGTCCCAGAGAGATGAATCATGATAGGAAAAGAACTAGCCACAGGAAAAAGTGCGAATTGGAACAACGCGATCGAAATCACATGCCTTGAAGTAAAAGCGCAGCAAGCTCGCTGGCTAGCCTCGTGTCTGGACATTTGAGCTGCCCAGTGTGTATCGCCTCGCGCAGTTGCAGCACCACTAGATATCGCGTGTATTCATCACGTAGATGATGCGGATCGGAGGCGAAGAATTTAACCCGAAAAAGAATATTGTATGGAGGGCTGCCTGAAGGAGAGCAAGAAGAACAAGGAAACCGTCGTGGATTAGAAACGGGTTCGGAATATTCAGAGGAAACAGAAGTTGTAACATGGCGCAACATAACAGACGGCCAGGGACATACATGTGAGACACAACACATATCGCTTGTTATAAAACTGAATTTCGGATGTTAACGGTGACTAAGAGTTGCGAGACGTTACTTATACCTACAAGTCTACCTATCTGCTTGACAAAGTACCTACAGCACGTAAGGTTGGCCTATCTATCCCACATTGGCCTGTCTATTTTTACTTTGGTTGGACCCATTTCAGACACGTAAGATGAGAGATGAACAATGGTATCAAATTAAAGTACAAAAAGATCACAGGCACAACGTTTGCCAGAAAACGCTCCTTCCTTGGTGGAACATTAAGAAACACTAGGAGGATAGATAGATCACATTCCATAGATGCTGGAAAGAACACCTAGAGGCCGGTCGAAAACAGGATTTCAACAGAGCGCTTATGGGGGCGAGATGGCCTAAGTGGTCAGAGCGCGAATTTACTAACCGGAAGGTCCGTGGTTCGAACCACGGACCACTCGACTTCCACTGTCTAGGCTTGGGTAACTTGGCAGTATTCCAGCCCTCGTGCTTCCTCCGGGTGGCATGGCAGCTAGACACCGAAGCAGTGTCTAACTAGTGTGACTATTGTGAATGATGGGCAACGTGAACTAAGGTTGATAACATCCAGTCAGAAAAGTAGTAGTTATGGCTGAAAGCATAGGATTCAGGCTAGTTTAGAAACTCAGAATCATCGAGCAGGCACACAATGTCACTCTAGGTGAACGAGAAATGTGAAACTGATCACGATAGGTGAAATGGGCTGATGTTACTTTGGAGAAAACCTCGGGAGAGT
Organism: Opisthorchis viverrini; assembly: GCF_000715545.1. NCBI lineage: Eukaryota > Metazoa > Platyhelminthes > Trematoda > Opisthorchiida > Opisthorchiidae > Opisthorchis > Opisthorchis viverrini. The sequence goes on along the minus strand of NW_008751859.1, from coordinate 815,468 downwards.
AATGTGCGTGTGCTTTGAAAAGAAGTCGTTTGAGTCAGAAGGTCTTTCACGCATGTTCAGCCCATAGCCTTGCTCTTGCTATTCAAAAATTGACTCACAGCGCCCCATACTAATATACACTAGGCGACGAGATCAAGCAAATATAATTTCTTTCGCTAGGCATGACACATTGTCTCTAGCCACTGGTATCCCAGCCGGTCAATAATAAATCAATAATGAGCACACAAACTCCTGAGTATGTCCATCAAAAGAATAGCATCGGAGAAAAAAATACGCATCCAAAGTCTAAATCGATTGGCTGTTGCATCGCTCAAGATTGAGTGAGATCAAAAACAAACTGCAATAAGGAGCTTATGAGAAACCTGACCGAGTGTGCCCACTGGTTTGTCTCTAGCCCGGAGTGGAGTAGCTGCTGACTTGTTCACCAAGTTTGGTTTGGAATCGTTTCGTCACCAATCGAGGAGATATTGTCAGTATCACCCCGAAAAGTGACGTAGCCAGGCGAGGAAGTCAACGAATAATGAATCCATCAGAACTGACACCATTCCGTAACAGCGCCAACCTGAACTGGACTTGGAGCCAATCTAGTGGTCACTCAAGCGTCCTGCATGTTTGAGTGCTCATGTAGTTTGGTATCCGGGTGTGTAAAGATGGCTACAGTACCCCTAATGGGCGCAGAATGAAACTGCGCAAAAAATAGTCGGTCTAAATCTGAAGGTACTGTGACCTGTGAGTCAAGCTGGTATGACCGCACTTTCTCATCCCACAGGAACGCCACGTTTGTCTAAGAGGGTGCTGGAAAGCCCTATGTGGTAATCCAATTTAACAAGAGGCTAAACACAAGGACACCAAATCCTGTGTATTCGCTACGCCTCCAACCAAAGCCAAGCCTTGTTCAGTATTTCGTGCATCTTCCTTAAGACATTCTGAGATATGTTTTTGGTATATGAGGAACAAAGTGAAAAGCCACGTTAATCCCAGTGAACCCCAAAGGAATATACGCAACTTTCCAGTATGCAACTCAGTTTCAGTGAAGTCTTGACATTAGGCCCCAAATGATGTCAGAAACAGTATAATTTGATATTCTTTCCAATCAAACGACCTTATGTTCACTCAAGAGACTACTTTAAAACACTCAAATACATCTTTGTTCATTGTTACCAACAGTATGTGAAAGGTTGTGCCATAGCTAGCAGCCTCATTACGAAGAAACGAAAAAGCCCAGAAGGAAGTTAAGGCCATGCGGGACAGGTTTGTGCTGGAAAATGGACAGCAGGGCTACAGGGGTAGGATTATGTAGATAAGATAGATATAACATAGCAGCTGACGATAGCAAAATCAGTTGTATTCTCGGAGAATGGATAAAACTGCTTACGTCGCGCAGTAAATATCCAAGTGTCTGAAAACAATCAAAGACGATGGAGTCATAAGTAACAAACCGTGCGAAGCTAGTAAACTTACTGGTCCCATAGATCTACGGGCTTCATTAACTCTGATTAGAAATCACACCAACTCATCCAGCGGTCAACTCTCCTTATGGCGCTACTGGCCAACACAGACCGAAATGTTCGTCGAGCAAGCCAGACAACATAGTTCAGCTCACAAACGGTATAAACAATATGAACAATTCGGAGAACACGTTCTCATTGGATATTGGACCGTTTTTCACGCACATTAAGCTTTCTCACCAAACTGTACGAAACGAGCACAACGGTTTTGTTGCCAACACAAGAGCAGCCCTTTGTCAATGTTATCGTTACGCAGACGAGAATCTGAAACACAAACCTGACCAGTTTCGCGATAACTTCAAACCGTTAGCCGATGAACTCAGACTAGCAACTGAGAATAAAGACTGACTACCCATTCTTGATGTGAACACGCCCAGCTGTGAGGATCAACCTATTCAACGATTAGCATAACGGAGCACGGATTAGTTCGGTCAGTATACAATGTCTTTCCCTGATGAGAAATCTTCCTATGAAACATACTCGGAGTTTTATCCCAGCGGGAGTCCTCTTAACGAGGAACAAAGGAGCAGAAAAATGCTGGCCACTGTACAAGTATGAAAAATGACATGTCTTTTTTAGGGTTTCGAATAGCATCCACCTGTACCGTGGAACACAGCGAACTAAGGCCAAACAAATAAACACTAATCACCCCCCTTTCCCTCGAGTCAATTTCTATGGAACCTCCACTGCTCTTTGGAAACCTGATAAATTATATCGGCCACACGGGCCGTTATCACCCATTGAGTGGGTGGCAGTGGTGACTGTCTCTTCTACGATCGACAGATCTTGCTGCGGCTACAACTCACCTCACAGATGGCAAGCGCTAGTAGTGGAAAAGATTGTTACAGGATCAAGTTGGAAAACTGGTTCCGCTTTTGTATTTGGAACGTGTACAACTCTGGGCAATTGTGCCAAGTTCAATAAGAATTGTGAAAGTGTTGATGACTGATAAAAACTGAAGACATGGGCTTTTTCTTCTGCTGGCTTAAGTCAGATTGTCCCGATTGTGCTATGATTTTGGAACAGAAACCGAGCACTGCTAGTCATTCGAAGAATGCTGTTGCAAAAGCTAGACAATTCGGCACGAATAAACCAAATCGTTTAAATAAGAAGACAATTCCTTGTAGTAGTTAGAACGATCGAATCATTTTTCGACAACGTTTGGTTGCTGTTCGAAAGGCACAAAGCACACTCCGATCCGGATTGGATCCAGACCGAACTCGACCTTGTGCAAACTGAAACTGCTTGGACAGTATACAACTCAAACGACCAACCTGGAATAGGCAAATTTCTCAATCTCAATAGTCTTGGCATCTCGGGTGGATGAGTAGGACCCTTGTGACCTTGACTTCGCCCCGCTCTAAATAGTTGCACATAGGCTTTTGTACCTCTGATGTTGATGGTCTTTTTGAAATGTACGGCTTTATATGAAACCTCTAAACGGTTAGCAAGACTACTGAGATAGGAATGTTTTTCGTAATCTCCGAGATCGTTCCTTATTTCCACAATTTTATCGTATTGAACGAAAAAGAGAAAGAGCTGAGGCATCGCAAAAGCACTTTTGACCTCTTCAAAACAAGGCTATGCCGGCCGTTTCATATGAACATGTAGCCCCTACGAAAGTCAAGTGAGCTGGATTTCAGCTGCACAACAAAGATGAGTTGCTGATATTTAGCTCCACAAATGTTATCTATTCGTACAGGTGCATCATAGGTAAATTGCTCCACCGAAACCAGGGGAGCTATCGGCATTCGGAAAAAAGAGAAATTAACCTCGCATTTCGCATTGGGTAGACAGTATCTCAGCCTCGCGCTTCCTTCAGGTTGTACCGTAGATATGCATCGAAAGGGTATTGCAGTCGAACGATCACTTCACTTTACATATGGTTGGACGACAACTATTGGTCCCGTTGTGCGAGAAATCACTATTATCGGCACCATTGGCGAGTGATAAAAGATCATCTGGGAGCTGAACCCAGAAAGGGTGATATTTAAGGCGTAAGTATTTATCAAGAATAGGTTAACCCAGGATCGACACTGCGGTCGGCCGGAAATCTAGATATCCCAACTCAGTTTGTGGGGAGGGACCGAGAAATACGGGTGTCGTACTGGTGAATGTGGATAGCTACCGTACTGGACTGGTTTCTCGTTACGACGTGAAAAAGTCCAGTCAAGTGCCATGATGAGTAAGTTTAAAGTAACTGTATTGAAAATACCGGAAAACCCCATACTCGGCGTATCTAGACACAGCAGTTGTGTTAACATACATCCCCATGTAATTACGTCATCCGGTTGCTGCATAGTGTGTATGACCTCAGTTTGCTGCGTTACAACCAGTAGCACGACTGTAATGAAATTCATACATCAGGATCTCAAAAACGTCGCCCGGCCCAAAATGACGAACGTTTCAGTGCGAAATGATGTGAGTTTGGGTGCCACTTACAAACAGTCTGGTTGGAGAAATTATAAATGATAAAAATTGTTTAGGATGTGTTAGCCGGGATCCGGCACACCCGCTGAATGGTCAGTCAACTTTCGAAAAGTCAAAGTAAAGAAAGTCAGTCCACAGAATCCATAACTATGAAGAAGGTCCACCGTTCGTTAACCCATAAGTAGACGAAGAAATTTGACGAGATTACAATAATGGAAACACTATCGTAGATAAACACCACAAAGTTCGTCACGACTGAGTACCAAATGATAGCCAGACGGCTAAAAGTGGCCGAGAGCTTCAAGGGGAAGCCCAATTTCATAATAACGAAATGAGGGGATTTAGTGGGATTGGAAACGTACCCTCACACTGCTTCCTTATACTCTTGGTTGGATCGAGCCAGGACTACAAAGGAGAGAGATTGGTGATGTGAAATTGGAATGTCTTACATCCTGCTTCCCGCAATATTTCAAACCAAAGTAGTCCCGTTCTTCTATAACACCGATATAGGCAAACGCGATATCGAACAGCTGTGAGGCATCAGCGTTTTTCTATCGGGCAAATACGATCAGGTTCGAAAGAGAGATAATGCTACCGGAAGGTAGAATGTTTGCTCAGTACCGTCCAGATAAGTTACACGACAACCCAAATCGGACTTTTTGGTCTTCTTCGTCTTGCTTACCGCCATCGCTTCGTCCATATGACTCGGGGCCTGTTCATCGGCCTTCTTCCGACCAAATCGCCGACTGAAGAAACGTATGATTGCAGCCATCGTCGAACAGCGAGTGTGATAGTACGTCCGTGTGCAATAGACCCTACAACTGGCCGGATGGTGCCATTAGTTAACCCCTTTGCACCTATGAATGGAAGAAAAACGTGTTCTGTCAGGAAATTAAATCTATGACATCACAACGAGGTACCACTGAGAGATGGCAACTTGTCATGGTTAGATTGGATACTTCACCTATCGTTGGGGTTCTCCGAATGTCGTCACAGGTTGGCGGGTCAGCATCTGGGGACTGTGATAGACCGACGGACGGAACTGTGTTATTGCGTGAAAAATATCGTCACCATAGAGAACAACTTGTTGTTACATGTATTTCATCGATATAAAACTACCAGTTTTGTTTAAATCCCCCGTATAAACAAAACGACTGGGTTGAGGGAAATAGCGCTACCTTAGCATAATCATTCTGAGCGTCCGAAGGCCCACTCAGATTATCTGGATACAAGATACAGACACCACTAGCCATCACAAGTGACAAACCATCTAGTTAGGCGTAATGGGTTCATGAGGACGCGTTCTGAAAGTCAGACCACACCGATGGCATCGGAATTTCTCCTATTCTGTATATATAGAAAACCTGGATTACGGAGTGAATGCAGTTTGGGATACTGCACATCAAACAAGTGTATAAAACATAAAGTAGTGCTGACAGAAAAACTGCTGACGTCAAATGACTGGCAAGCCTCGAAGTAAAGACAGAAATAAAAAAATCGCTGTAACACAACACCCTTCCGGCGCCTAGATGGCATGCCACCCGAAGGAAGCACGAGGGCTGGGATACTGCCAGGTTGCCCAAGCCTAGACAGAGGTAGTCGAGAGGCAGAGGTCGGGTTCGAACGACGGACCTTCCGGTCAGTAAATTCGCGCTCAGACCACTTGAGCCATCTCGCCCCCGGCTTAAAGGCAGGATAGACTGAAGTTGGGGAAAGACTAAGGGTGTAAGGCGACTCCATTGTTTTGAGGTGGACAGAAGTGGAGTTAGGTCCGAAAAGAGAGATGGTCAGTTTGGAGCTGGTTTTACAGAGGTGGATTGTGCTGTAGAAACGACAGTTAGTGAAGATGGCAAAATCTTGCTCTGGAAAACATCAGGCATGCTAGAAGCGGCATAAAACACAGTCCATGTCTTTCCGACGTGTTCAAGGCTGCAACGGGTCCCTGAGGAGGCGCAAAAGGGACCTTCCTCTGTGTCCAATTCAAGAGGTTGAGGTGAGGTGCACAAGTGTCACCCGAACATCAGGGATATCGATGTCACTGTTAACAGTGAGCCTCACTCTCGTATGAACAGAGTTTATTTAACTATATTTAACTATATATATATATATAACTATATTTAAAGAGTTAAAGTTAAAAGGGAGAGTGGATAAACACCGGACCTAGTGCTGGCCTACCAGATGCGTTCTGAGATGTCTACATCCCAATCAGATAGTCTGTGTAGAAACTGCTAGTACGAACGTTAACGATATCGATTATCCATCATTTCTTGCAGTCTCCAGCCAAGTGTATGGGGGTCAGAGGCCTCGTTGTGAAGGTTGACCTCACCAGAAAAAAAACTAAACTCTCAACAGTCCCTTTCATTTCTCAGTTGTCCACCTTGCGGTTTGCGCAATTCTGAGGGAGGCACGGAGAACAACACCCGTCGCAACAGACGGTGTTTTGACATGCGTAGCACAGACGAACCACCGTAGATGGTACTGGGTGTCACCTGCATACTCCAGGTTGACAAAGTTTTAACCAGCAGCGAGTTGAATAGCAGAAATTTGAAGACCCTAACACGCCCCCCTTATTAGTACACAAATGACGAAGCCGAACAAGAAGGAATAAAGTGAACATCCCTGTCAAACATCATTGTTGTCTCAGAACCACAGCTAGTACGGTTAGTGTCGGTGGATCCATAACGAGGTAATTAGAAAGCGATTGTTCGGTTGTACAACGGAGACTCCCATTGAAGAATGTGTCTAGCACTAGAGGCTGCGTTGGCTGGGCCATGCACTGCGCATGTCGAACTATCGATTTCCGAAGAGAACTGTTTTCCGTGCCGATTTCAGTGGCACTAGCAGAGAGGTGGCCCACCTTGAACCTGGAGGGAAATGGAATCTATTAAAGAAAGCAAAGAAAGCGTTCAGCTGCAGCACCCTTTCGGTGCCTAGCTGCCATGCCACCCGAAGGAAGCACGAGGGCTGGGATACTGCCAGGTTGCCCAAGCCTAGGCAGGGGAAGTCGAATGGCGGAGGTCGGATTCGACGGACGGACCTTCCGGTTAGTAAATTCGCGCTGACCATTTGGGCCACCTCGCCCAATGGAATCGATTAAGAAATACCTTTGCATTGTCAAAGTGACTCGCCTTGCAGAATGAGGTCTGTGTGGTCCTTCTTGTGCATGGCTGGAAACGATGTAAGATGTGGCTGGTAATCCGCGTCAACGGTGTTCTGTTGTCCTTTCTTATCCAGTGTCTGAGTGAGTGTCTGTACGTGTGGGCACCTCGGAATTGTTGAGAAAGGCCAAGACGAAGCCCCTTCCCACCCATTTTTGATCTTTTCTTCTCAATAAGGATTCTAAATAAATCATGGTTGTACGGCAGAAAAGTGTCAGTGTTGAACATTGATATTATATCATCGATGATTACCTCTTTGAAGGAACATTATAGAGAACTCTGCATACACCCCCAAAAAGCCAGAAGCATGTGAATATAGGGTGAGATGGCTCAGTGGTTACAGCGCGAATTTACTGACCGGAAGGTCCGCCATTCGAATCCGACCTCTGCCTCTCGACTTCCTCTGTCTAGGCTTGGGCAACCTGGAAATATCCTAGTTCTCGTGCTTTCTTCGGGTGGCACGGCATCTAAACACCGGAAGGGTGTTACAGCTGAACGATTATCCTTTTTGGTATCATGTGAATATAAGGACTGGATTAAGTTCACAAAATTCTGGAGTATCCCCTGTTGAACAAGTGAAGTCAGAAGCACTAACCAAATGACAAAACCAAATACACCCTTGAAGATAAGGAAAAGAGTGTGAAGATGTGGTTCACACAGCATCTACCTGGTGGACATCCTGTTAGATGCTAACTGTTCAGGGTTTTGCGTGCTACCGTAAGGAAACCAAGAATCATTGATTCCAGAATTTTTGCTGCAATAAAAGTCCCGTAGTCAAGTATGGCATCTGGTTGTTCACGGACGATATATATACAAAACAGTGGGGACGCCGAGAGAGCATGCAACGCAACAGTTTTATAGGAACAGGAATCTTGTTCAAGATGATGGCGAGCAGACAGCGAGGGCAGGCACGGCAACCTGATGTATGGAGGTAGTTTTGGATTCCAAATAACTGTACTACGCATACCTATTACAAGACAAAAACAACCCTGCATCTGAAATCGACAGAAGCATTAGTTTAAAAGCGCCTGATATCCCTGCCATCGAACTCGGCAGACACCCACCCAGCGTAGATTGCCGACGGTCTGACCCGATTTTTTGTAAACTGTCATGGTATATGCGTGTCAAGTCTAATCTCCCAGCACCATCCTAACAAATCCAGTGAGAATTTGATCTATTGATGATTCGAACTGGTTTACTGTCGTGGTAAATTGCAATTGCGCCAGAGGACGAACTCACGCCTCAACCGTCTCCGTGAGACAGGCCATCGGTCTGTCGTAATCCCAACCGTGGCACAGATCCGTGGCACTGTCTTAGGCATGTTAGCGCATGCATATGCGAATATATAAATACCAGTGTGGTAGACAGATCTCACTGCCATACAGGGTAACCTAAACCCATATGAAACTTATGTAGCTTGCAACTTCAAGCGCCTGGTTTTTTTCATTGCCAACATATCCTTGTATTGTCACATTGTTTTTCAGCTTTAGCTGCATTGGACCTTGTACAGTTTATGTATATCTGAAAAGGACCCACCTTAACACTCTGGACATTCGGGGGTGTTAAGCCTACATTGGTACCACCCGTATACAGGTGAAACTGACTGCTGGGTAGCACCAACTAGCCGTGTCTTACGTGCATCCTAATGGTGGTGCGGGACCCAGGCTACCTTTTGTATAGGCTAAGAGTTTCAACCGGTTGTGCATACACACGGCCTTAGAACTGTTCGCTCCTGTCCACCCTCAGGTGGCGTTCCATTCGGTTTACAACGGTTACAGCGCGCTCAGCAGGACGCACACGCGACTAAACGCTTATGCATGGCACTACCTACTGTCCGCAGAAGTTCGTCGACGTAGTGCGACGACATAACAACAACGTTAAACACTGATTTTGCCAGAAGTTCGTCGACGTAGTGCGACGACATAACAACAACGTTAAACACTGATACTTCTTTGCCGTACAACCATTATTTATTCGAAAGCCCCATTGAGAAGAAAAGAGTAAAAGTGAACGGGGAAGGAATCTAGTCTTGGCCGACCTGAGTCATTCCGAGGTGCCCACACGTAAATAGACTCACTAAGATATTCTGGGTATGAACTGACAATAGAACACCATTAACACTGACTACCAGCCATATCTTGCATCGTTTCCACCTATGCATAAGGGGTTACGCGGATCCAACTTTGGAAGGCACCGATAACACCCAGATTGTTTCTCCTTCAGCCATAACAGCCTTTCGGTATACTCTTTACGCTGTCCGAAGCAAGCACGAAGGCTGAGATACGTCCAGGATTCCTAAGCCTAAACGGGAGCAATCGACATTCAGAGGTTGTGTTACAACCACGGACTTTCAGGTTGATAAGTTCGCACCCTAAACACTAAAATATCCCTTGTCTAGGACTACCCAGACAGTTTACTGTTCAAAAATGCGTTAACCAAAAATACGAAGTCCATCTCTGAACGGCATTCGGGCGTTTGAGCTATTAGTAGTTGACTGCAAGTACTAAGAAATGTAAAACTCGGATAGAACACTGTCAACCTCTTCCGACACAGCACTAAGTAACAAGTCTCCAGTTCGTTTAGGTGTTCGAGCAAGTCGGGTACTTCCTTTCCCCACAGTTTTGGTCGCTGTCCACCCTTTCACTCCTGAGTGTGATTCTTTTGCTCACCCATTTACGAAACTGATCAAAAGTAGCACGAGTGGTGGCGTGCAGCTCTCACCTGAGAATGAAACAGCACTGTTCCTATGCCTCAGGTGGGAGCTCGTCACCGCTCTTTGAAAGGGAGGATGGTGGTAGCTGTTTGTAGTCTTACCGCTTTGTTTGGAGGTGAACGGCCCGAAACACCCGAAAACCAATTGGAGTAATCGGGTTTGTCGCGAACTAGCTACGGACCAAAGGGACCTATGCCCTGCTTGGTGAGACATGGACCAATCAGAAGACTGTAACCTAACCTTATGACCACTCCATATGTACCATTAGAGAAGGTATTCACATCAAGCTACCGCGTCTGTTGAAGTGCCATTGCATGGGAAGTGGTGAGCCGAAGACTCGAACTCTTCAAGAAGGCTCCTTTTTCCGCAGCGTTAGACACTGGCTTTGATTCACAGACTCGCATATACATTCACAGGATTGAGGCTTTCGCCTAAGTTCCCCGGTCGGTTTTGGTCTTGTCGTTCGGCGCCTACCATTCACCTGGAAAGTGTGAACGAAAAATCGTGTAGCATTGCTCTTTAAGTTCTTAGCCTATAACGAATTTTCCAATGGTGCTTTGAACTGTGTACTAGATGGAGCGTGGACAACAATCGGAGGAAAGTTATGCCACACAGCAAGTATCCGAAATGAGAAAATGCTTCGCTGTATTTAGTTGTGCGCTATGAGAATGAAAACCTTCTTACTATATCCTGTCGTGTGTTGGCTAATCCAGAAGTGGAAAAAATGTTGTCCAAACCTCGTTCACACAGAGCAAGTGCAATTATTAGGTCTCCCCGGAGTGGACGATAATCCAGGGGAGAGAGGTTTAGCACTGCGAGACGCCTTTCGAGCCCACGGATTTGGGGCCGGCGATCATTTTCTTAGCGGCTCCCTGGAAGCGCTCAGTCAGGGCGAAGAGTAGACAACTTGGTTGGCATATTCAAGGAGCGGTCTGACGTAGGCCCCAGAGTATTTGGGAGACCATGCGAGTAATACGGAAGGAGGTGCGCTGAATCATCCGTAGAATGGCAACTGCCTTTTGAGCAGATTTCTCATAGTGCTGTGAGAAGGACATGACTGAAGAGAGCCAAATACCCAAATCCTTCATGGTATCAATCCCCGCAATGTCTTCCGGTCAATTCTCACCATGCACGATAAAGTCATTCGCTGAATTCCCTCCGAGTGACACACGAACGCATTTTTCATCGTTCAGGGAAATTCAGTAGGCAGACTCGAAACCGAGCCATATGGAAATCCTACAGAGACCATCGGTGGTGTAGGATTGGTTGACCATACTTCACTCGCAATGTGCTGTTTGATATGAACGACCTAATCCGGAGTAGAATCTTCCCTTGAATCCCTTAAAACTTGAGTTTCTGGAGCAGCGGACCATGTGAAACTCGATCAAATGCTTTTGAGAAGTCGAAAATATTGCATAGAATACCAGTCCCCCGTTCTTTTCCTGAGTTCAGCTGTCAGGAACTATGAGCATGTTCGCCACACAACAGCAGCGGTTTGGGAGGGATCCGAGTTGAACATTGGATATGAAGTTCTTGGTACTAAGGCGATCCAGGCTGGCCAACTTCAGAATGCGTTCCATCATCTTGCATGGTATGCTAGTGAGGCCGGTAAGCTTGTAGATTCCGATCGATAGTCAGCCCCCGGTTTTGTGGATTAGAGTGATAATATATTCCTTGCAAAGAGATGAAAGTTTGTCTTCGCCGAGCGACTGTAGAATCACCAGGTGGAAATTCTTTGCCAGCGTGAACGACCTTTCCTTCAGTATCCCTGGATAGACCCAAAGCGCAGAGCGGGTTTAGCTTGTGCAAGAATTGACGAATATCCTCCTCTATGTAGAGCAATTTGGTTAAAGACCGCTGGTAGTTGCGCCTTGACAAGATTGGGTATGACTCGGTCACTGGGGCAGAATACAGACCTGCGGTGTTCTCCGTAGAGTTCGGACGCCACTGTTGTATCACTGGTAGACTATCCTCCCATGTTCCCCGAGGAGAACCCCGATGGCTTATGTCTGCGGCGATGCTCCGTGTACTTGGACAGCACTTTTTTTCGGGTGGGATCTAATAAGGTGGCTTATCTTTGTAGCCAATGTTGGCAGATCGCTGATTTACAGCAGCTATGCGTTTTACGAAGCAATAGCGCATCTTCCGTTCTCCTGTAGTTAACTTTAAAAATAACTGAGACCAGCTTCCCAGAGGACGCGGAAGCCTTTTCGTAGCTTGCGGTCCATCCACACAGTTCTCAAGAGATCTCCCTGAGGGCTACTTTACGAGTATCATCCAAACGATCCTCACGCAATGACAGTGAACCGGATTGAAAAGTTTGATTTTACCATCTATGTGAACGTGGTTTGATCAGTGACTCCGGGCAAAATTGTCCCTGACTTCCTCGTCAATCGCCGTCTTGGTGGTCATCACTGCCTCTAGCACCCAGCGGGTTTTATCTCTGAAAATTAGGTTCGGGATGAAATAGAGCATACATAAGTAAATCCGTTCTAGTTTGGTATTCCAACTTGTTAAGACTCAACACCGAACTGCCACACACCTGAAGGTCTCTGCAACTGAGCTCCCGGTTAGCCTCGTCACCTTGGACGTAGTAGGCCTGATGGTAGGCAGCATGGCAGACCCACGGGTACTCAGAATGTTTGCACATCTCCTGCGGACTGTATCACACCACTGACATCCGGTTGTGTAACTCTTCTCTTGCTTAAACCTTGACGCTATTCCCTGTTATCCTCACCGGAATGACATCCGTCGGCCAATACATATTTAATTTTTTTAAACCCTGAAAACAGTGGCTTGTGATCGGAACGTGGGGAAAGGACTAGGAAAACTACAGGGAGCCCCAGAATAATGCAGTTGGGAAACAGTTTGTCGTTACGGAAATTTGTAGGCAGTATAAAGTTGTCATTTCAAGTCGGCTGAGGTCAATCCGTTGCAATGCACCAGGGTCTGTGCTGCGCTATCTTGAACTCTGCACACGTCTCATACAACTGTTGCTGTACTTCAGGTGATTAAACACGACGCATAAGCTTACTGTGTTTGAGAAAATGGACTATACAAGGAGATTAAGGACGGTAAACTTGCTTTCGCCGGAGTATCGTTGATTACAGCGATTAGGAGAGGGCTGTAAGAGTAGATCCCAGTTACAAATTGAGGCCCTCAGCGACGAAACTGGCTTGCTCTTCGCAAGCACTGGGGATCATAAGGAGACTTATTATCCCACTGTCGTTAATTGAGTATAATATTTTAGCCTCAAAATAATGCCTGCACGTTGTACCAAGTGAAACCCGCGATACGCTCAATGAGTTCAGTAGGTTCTTCCTTGGTTAGGAATCTAGGAACTCGCATTTTGTTACAGTATATTGTAGCTACTAAACTCCGAATTGAACAGGCCTGGTAAGAGGAAAGACTAGATTTTACTCGCTCGTTTTCATGAGCAATTTGTTGGTGGTGGACGGCATGCGCCCCTTACTAGTAACTATTGTAACGATGGTAAATAGTACGGGGTATCAACGGGAAATCTTCCGGTTTTACGCTGAGCTTATTTGACTCGAAAGGAGGAGCAGGTATGTCATGTCCTCATTGAGGTGCTATCAGTTAGACACATTAGGTCGCCGAAACGGAGAAGACAAACAACCTCGAGAAAGTTATACTGCAAACAAGTGGATCGTTCCGTGGTACTAATTCAGAATATAATTCGGAATATAAAAAGAACTAACACTCCAATAGGATGTCAGTGAGAGGCTGAAATGTAGAAACAAGGTTGTAGTATACAAGACGAACAGTTAGTTAAATGGATTTGTTTGTTTGGAGGTAGTCCTCCCAACAAGGAATAATTTTTTGAATGAAGTGGTCAATCCCCACCCAGAAACTTTAATAAACAGATGTGTCACACTCGACCGGATGCCCATTCCAGGCAGGACTGGTTGTGATGGCGAGGTTTCTGAGCCACGGCACTGCCGTACTCAGTTTGATAGCACAACCGCAACTGATCCATTCCTCCTCCCAACCGGGCCCTCTTGTCTACTTGTTTCATTGACCCCAACCTCCACCATGACATTCATTCCAACCTGTTGGACTACTCGTTCGAATTCGACCACCTTTGTGTCTCCATCCAACCACCCCCCTGCACTTGACTTCCCTACAACAGTGCAACCAGTGAGTCAACTTGTTCTCTGATTGCACCATATTTTTGAGACCAAACTTGCCATGTTCTCCCAATTCGGATTATCCTCTCCACCTACACTTTTGCTCGTTCCTCTACCAGGCTGAAATGAATATCGCTGCTCAGTGAATTGCATACCCCAACCGAATCATCTCAAATTTGACGTCCGTCTCAGTGCTGTCCAAAAATTTAGTTCATATCAGCCGACTGAGTCTTTGAATTAGTTGGACCTCACGCCCATTGTTCCCTACAAGTAGCAAAAGAAACATTATTACTATTATTTAATCGAGTACTTTCCAGTGTTTATGACATTGTCCCCTTTTCACGCAATCCCCACTACTCGCATATCACCCTGTCATACCCCAGCCTGACTATAAACGCATGATCATGCCAGACGATATGCCACCCACAAGTTGGGAGTATACATTATTATTATCATTATTATTAAGTATTTGTTTCGTAATAGCTGTTCACCATGGCTAAGACGGTGCCTTGGGATAGAGTTGGGAGTTCGTCACAGCTTCTGAAGCGGGTGCATCATAGAACGATGAATGGCTTTCGGCGGGAGGACAACTTCGAAATTTCTCATTTGTACAGACGTCGTACTGTATAAACAGAAGGAACGCTAGTAATTGCAGTGAGATGAAAATTTTGAAGCATGTTTCGTCAATCTCCTGAAGTGAGGCCATACAAAACTGCCATATTCTAGTGGGGGTTGTATAAAATTTGAGTAGAGGGTAATGATGTGGGGCAAATGAGGTGGTTCACCTCCTCAATGCTTAGGGTAGCGAGGGTTATCACCACCGAAAGGCAAAGATGCTAAATGAACCTCACTCCCATATACGTGTGGTGATCGACATTTGAGTGGTGTACTATCACGGTCAGTATGTAGCATTGATGAGTGCCGGAGGAATGTATACAAGATGTTTCGAGGGTTCATGGGGAAAAGTCCGACCTGGCATACTACGTACAAAACTTAACGGCCGCTTCAGGGTACTTGGACAATTTGGCCGTCTGCAAGACGGAGCCTTACAACCTCATCAAAGAACGCTGAAAGAATCGCTATAAAATTTTAATGTCCTTGTGCTCAACACTGATTCATTACAAAAGCTGACTTCGAGGCCAAGGTGCGGTCACTGAATTCTTGAAATTATTGGGTTGCATTGGTAGCTGAACGCAAGCAAGATTAGGATCCTGGACCGCTCAACGGTTTTCAAGATCTTGTGCGGATCGTACGGTAAAAGATTGAATGCATTTGCCAAAAACGTTGTTTTCAACCGGTATATCAACAGGGAAATCCAATTGTTTAGAGCACAGAGTAAGCATTAAAGGCTATGCTGAAATTTCTGACGGAGTCATTTAGGAAGAATGGAGCCTAGATGAATTCCACTGATGACCCATCCCATTGGATTGCATGAGCTAGCCAGCCGGTTAGCCAGAGGAAAGAATAGTGTTATCTAAACGATGTGAATGCCACCACTGGGAATTAGCTGTCTAGAATTCAGGGCTGGCGGCGTGTACAGCGTGACTTGAGACAGTGAAATCCTCCATTTCGATATCACAAAACTTTAAAATCGTATACGGATTGCCTAAAAGGATAAAAACCTGCCGCCGTAGTTCGGCGAAGAATGGGAACGACGGATTCACGCATTCACTGATTGATGCGCGGGATCGAGGCCATCGCCCAAGTTTCCCGGATCGATTTTGTTCCTGTCGGTCAGTGGCTGTCGTTCACCCAAAAGGCACAAGTGAAAAAAGGGTGTAGCACTGCTCTTTATGTTTTCAGCTCGGGGCAGTATGCTTGCTAGCGCGAGGAATCGCACAAACAAGTGTCTAATAGTGCTTTAAACTGGGTTCTAGAAGGAGCGTGAACAACCGTTGGAGGAAGGTCATTCCACGCGCCTACTACCCGAAATGAGAAAACATTTTGTCTAATGAACGTGCGCTTCGAGTTCGAAAATCTTCTTACTATGTCCACTCCATGTGTTTGCTGGGTGAACGCTAAAAACCTGTTTGCCAAGCTTTGTTCAAACAGGGCATAAGTAAGAATTAGGTCCCCTCGGAGGCGACGGTACTCCAGGGGAAAGATATCAAGCATCGCGAGACGCGTTCCGTAGTCCACGGATTTGAGGCCGGCAAACATTCTCGTAGCGGCTCGCTGGACACGCTCAATGAGGGTGCAGTTTTCGTGCGTCCTGAGTAGACAACTTGGTCGGCGTATTCCAGGAGCGGTCTGACGTAGGCACCATAGAGTATTTGGAAGTCCATGCGAGTAATACGGCCGAAGGTGTGACGGATCATCCGTAAAATGGCGAATGCCTTTTGGGCCGATGTTCCATTGTGCAGTGAGAAGGACAAGGTTGAGGAGACCCAGATGCCCAGATGAAAATGATGGGAGCCCGTTTATTTGCACCCTCAGGCCTTAGCTGATATACTGCCTCAGAGTCATGAAATGAAACTTTTACCAATGCTGCCTAATGTGTGTTAAGTCGCAGCATTGCGAAGTTGGTGGCACAGTAATTCTGGAAGTAAAAAGCCTCTGGGAGGATACCGCGATCTCCTTTGCCACTGGAAGGAGTCAAGGCTGTGTAGTACGCCTCCCCTCCGAGAAATTTCCTCCACCACCACGAAGTCTGAGGTAAGTCATTTTTTGTGTGACGTAAGGATTAAGAGGGTTCAGTTGGTTGTGTAAACCTAGCATCTTGTAATCATTAGGCATCGGGGGTGAGAAATTAGCCTCCTGTGTGAGTGTACAGAAGAAGAGGGTACAGCTGGACTGTTAGGCTGAGGTGCATATGTGAGCGGTAGCGGACATAACCCGAGCCAGAGCAATGCGTCTAAACGCGACGGCGGTCAATTTAGAGTAGAAATGACTGGCGAGTCAACTGCGCGGATGTGCTTTCAAGTGTTCTGTGAGACAATAGACCCTTCTCTGTTTGTGCTTGAGCCCTTCGCCTATGAAGCCACGCTTACGACCAGGGAAATATCTTGTCGGGGTGTGCTGGATTGTGTATTGCCGACTGTGTGGCTATAGCAAGTAAAAAGCAAAGCGAGCTACCTTGGTTGTGACAATAGTTCTCAGAATTATTCCGCGTTACTCAAAACACCTCATGCACCCGCATATCCAGGCACTTGCTTTGAGTTAACGAGCACATTCGAAATCTGCCTGGTGGTGGCCAGCATGGCCCAATATCAATGCAGACCAGGTTCTCATATATATATGGTCTCTCGTTTGTCCCTGCACCCAATGTACTCAATTTGCTGCGAAATAATGAAGAGGTTCTAGGCAAAACAACCTCCAAAATACAAGGGGGTGCGCCATGCGCCGGCCAATCATCCGGCCAATCCACTGACAGCTCTCTGTCTTTGCGCCACAATTGCTGAGAAGCTAGTTAATGTCCAGAATCCCTTCTTTCCATCGAATACACGGCTCTTTGTATTACTCCACCCTGTAGATTTAAACTTTCTCGCGAATTTCTCCTAACTAGTCCATCGTCTTTTTCATGCCAGCGCATTCGGCGTCGATGAAGCTTGTTCGTTGATGAAAAAGTTTCCCAGAGAGTTTTAGGACATTTACGGAACTAATGCGCGGGCTCTAAGTGTGCAATTTTTGTCTACTTGATGCTCTCATGTTCATCATTTCGGGTTTTGTAGCTCGAAAGCCGCATTCAAGCAAGAAAAGCGCCCCAAAGCAAATAAGCACATTTCATCCCATGTGTGACAGGTTCAGGTATGTCAGGATAACATCTACTGCACTCAACCAAGACAAGGCTATGCTTAAAATTCATCATTACTCCGGATTCATCAAATATAATGAAGCAGACCACGTGCATTTCTCCACCAATTGAAGGCAGCCTTACATGTGCCGTAGGTTGTTACTACGACAAGGCTCTTTATCTTCGCCTCACCAATTTTTAAGTGGCTTCGATACCAGCTAATTTTGAGCGTTTTTACTGTGACTCTTTGCAAGATACTGCCTTCAGAGGTATATTTTCACCCATTTTGAACGACCTTGTTCTCGATCAATTTTTAACACAATGACAGCACTAGAGGTTCCGTTGCTGTCATCGAATTTTCTATTAACACTGCCCATCTTCATGGGGGAAAATTTAGCGAAACAATTTATAATATTATATAATAATAATGTGTATTCCAAACTTTTGGGTAGCCTGCCGTGAGGCATGATCATACGCTTACAGTCCGAATAGATCATGACCTGTGGGATTTTCGGGTACTTGAGAGTGCGCGAAAAAGAGGAGAATGTCATGAACAATATTCGACAACAACATGAGCAATATCCGATGAAAAAATACTAGGTTCATTTCCTAGCTTGTAGGAGGCATGCCGATTGAAGCATTATTGGCTCCTTACAACCTGAACGCGGCAGGCAACAACGCAATACGAAGCCTGCTTATTGCATGAAAAGTCATGCAGTTGCAGGAACCGAGAACGGCTAAGACAGTGGGCACGAGGTCCGGTTGGTTATAATAATAATTCAAAGATAAAACCGGATGACATGAACTAAAAGTGAGAATCATCGCTGGCCATGAAGGACCATGGGCGGTTGAGTAAATGGACGGAGTCACAACAAGCATAAAACGAGATGGAGATCGAGTAATTCGAAGCAGAAGCAAATGACAAGTTTTTCTCGGTAATGTGGTTTGAGCCGAAACTAAGTAGACGCACTAGTGCGGGGAAATTAGTGCAAGGGATTGGTTCGACGGGGAGGTATTGCTAATGCATGGGGCCAAGTGGACACCGTATATGGAAGTGAACTTGTGGAAGCGTTAAACCGAAATTGCAGGAGAAAATCAGGTTGGTCAAATCCGAGCGAAAGTTTCATCGTGTTGGAATGAACTTGTCCCTGGATCGGTTGAGACCGGGTGAAAAATTTTCTCGTAGTTGCAAGTACAGGCTAGAATTGTTGAGATTCTGAAGAAAATAGTTATGAGGGTGCTACCCTACAGGGTATAGCAATGCCATGCCATCATTGTATCAACATACTTCGGTTCATGGACACCCCCTTAACGGTCGTCAAGGGTACCGCAATCGGGGGGATGAGCATTTCCATGGCTTTTAGGTCAGAATTAGACTAAGGGATTGGCAAAGATAGAGTTGGGCTGATGTCCGATCACGTATAGTTCCCTTCTGCTAGGGGACCATGTGGGTGTAGGCAGGGGACCAGCAAGACTGAATGATTGATTGTACGGGGCGTTAGGGCAATTTTGGCCGAAGTTTGAAGCTTGGAAAGAAGGGAAGTGAGCGAGCAATAGAATGGAAACAGTATCGCCTGGTGAGTGCCAGGAGGCATCAGATGGTACGGTGTCAATATAGAAAACCTAAAAGGGGATAAAAACACGCTAAATGGACCCAGAATATGGAGGATTTTTTTGCTTACCCAGAAACCAGTTACCAACCGGGCCTGAGTAGGCGCCCAATTTTGGTAAGAAAAGGACTATGACAAGCCACCAAGCAGACACAATTGCGGTTTGTGCAATAATAAAGAACTTCAGCTGCCAGATATTTTATCCGGTTGGGAGGAAAGCCATGCCAGTAAAACAGCTCAATCATTTCGAACGAGCAAACAGCAAACAGCCTTTGGAAGGGGCAAGTCGCGGAAGCAAATGAAACGGCGATTACTTTTTTAGCTATGGGAGACGTTCACAGTCTGTTTACTATGGCTGAGCGGTCCACGCCAAGTACAGGCGCACCACAGTGTTATGCGTGTAGATGAGTGGGCTGCGGAACCAAACACGTATTTCATTCATAGCCCATCTTTAGACCCACCATTTGATATGCATGTATCGCGCGTGGTCAGAGGATGCAGACAAATTCCTAACAGCGAGGATCTAAGGTTTTGCTTGGCTAGGGCTAGTTAAATCCAGTCGGGAAAAGCACCCGGCCATAAATAGAACTGGCAGAGTTATTGAACGATGGGACGAGGCTAGAAAGAACTAAGAATAGGTTGGGTTGACACGAAATCTTAAGACCGACCTTTAAGGAAATAAAACCAGTTTGATGGAGGCTCACCTGAGGACAATTATGATGACAGGCACTGGTGATACTTTTTACTCGAAGATCGCCGAGGACAGTATCAGTTAAAAATAGGCTCTGACCCAAAATATCTGCTACATATGGTGGTAAATCTGGTATATTCGTTAGTCTTTAGTGGGGACGAGGTTTCTGCCGAAGCAACCGGGGCAACGAGGCTGACGTCAGGTGATGGAGGTTTTGGTTGTGGACAATGGTGAAGAGACACGAGTGGTAATTGAGGAATTTAGGGCTCTCACATAAAACCCAACTTCCTCTTCCTACCTAGTAAGCCAGGCTTGATTCAAAGGCCCAAGTTGAGTACCTCAAGCAGGCTTTCGCCCTAAGTGACAACGACGCCCTGTATTCGCCGGAAAGTCTTTACACATTCTCCTCCCAAATATTTGATTCAATTAGCAGTCCATCAAGTAATTCTACTTTGTCTAAAGCCCTGTCCAGCAAAATAAAAAAGAAACAAAAAATCCTCAATGAATCCAGAGCACGTTGCGGATGATCCGACACACCTTCGGCCGTATTACTCGCATGGACTTCCAAATACTCTATGGTGCCTACATCAGACCGCTCCTGGAATACGCCGACCAAGTTGTCTACTCAGGACGCACGAAAACTGCACCCTCATTGAGCGTGTCCAGCGAGCCGCTACGAGAATGTTTGCCGGCCTCAAATCCGTGGACTACGGAACGCGTCTCGCGATGCTTGATATCTTTCCCCTGGAGTACCGTCGCCTCCGAGGGGACCTAATTCTTACTTATGCCCTGTTTGAACAAAGCTTGGCAAACAGGTTTTTAGCGTTCACCCAGCAAACACATGGAGTGGACATAGTAAGAAGATTTTCGAACTCGAAGCGCACGTTCATTAGACAAAATGTTTTCTCATTTCGGGTAGTAGGCGCGTGGAATGACCTTCCTCCAACGGTTGTTCACGCTCCTTCTAGAACCCAGTTTAAAGCACTATTAGACACTTGTTTGTGCGATTCCTCGCGCTAGCAAGCATACTGCCCCGAGCTGAAAACATAAAGAGCAGTGCTACACCCTTTTTTCACTTGTGCCTTTTGGGTGAACGACAGCTACTGACCGACAGGAACAAAATCGATCCGGGAAACTTGGGCGATGGCCTCGATCCCGCGTATCAATCCGTGAATCCGTGAACTTCTACGACCCCATGGCCAAATGGAACTCTGAGTATCGCTTGCTCCAACTTTATTTTGTTTTCCAATTGTTTTGGCTCCAGGTGACTCATGTCTAACCCCAGTTTGTTCACAGAATCAAAACAGTTCATGGTGATTCTTCAAGCTTCTGATGAACCCGTTTCAGTGGCCTGTGATCTGTGCGAGATGAGGCTTTTTTGACACAGTGTTGAATAGGTGTCAGCACACTGCGTTCCAGAAACTTGCTATCTTTTTTCCATATGGTAGACTGACACAGTCGCTGGCATAGACAAGCAATGATTATGCTTTTCGACATACACAATTAAAAGGGACAGCATATGGTGAGATAAACAGCCCCTATTGAGGACTGTGGCGTCTACCTCACTTAGCAAAAGTACGGATGCTTTGATCCGAATTTCAAATCCAGCCGTCAAGTAGGTGTCAGACTCATCTGAGTGACCTATTCAGGAAGATGGTTAATTGCCGCTTTTTTGTTACCTGCTGAGCCTAATCTATTTTCAGGTAACAAAATATTTGTGCATAGGAGCTCACACAACTTTACCTAGAAGTCACCAACTGGAAAACAGCCATGGACTTAGGTATGACAGGCTGCAGTTAGGTCTCAGCGCAGGGCTTCATTTAGGCGCACAACGTGGCTGCGACCACGTTATTGTGCATCCGAGTGCACCAGTTTGCTTTTCAGTTTAGACACGCTGGTGTCTACCTGGTTAGTCGGTTTGCCACCTGAAATTTATATCTGTAGCTCAGCTGAGTTTCTTGAATTGCATCCGGAACTCAGCATTTGTAACGATCATAATGATTGTTTGGATGTTTGAAGAAAAGGTAACAGAGGACTTGGTCAGGGATTTTTGCAATCGTATGCTGAGGTTTCTTTCACGCCTCAATGGACACTTGGTCGCTCGAAAATCAGTGGCTCTCATTGGTGCCGGAACAAATACATTAGCGGCAGGCAACTGTAATGGTACGTTCAGGTCGTTCAAATGGCGAATGTCGAAAACCATAAGGATTGATGGAGCACCGGTTGGAAGCCAACTTCCGTTGAACAATCACCAACGCCTTGTGTCATTTCTCGGCCTGATCTTTTCGAACTAACGTTAATCCGCGATCCCATCAAAGGCACACAAAATGCATTATACACCAAAAACCGGAGCCATAAGTACGTACAGAGCGTTATATTTGCAGTGTATTAGGCGGTATCATTCCGGAAATTTGGATGTCCTCTAGCCACTGCACTAGCAATTGACATTCAACGGATATTCGGTCATAATTAGCTGTTGAGTCTGCATTTTAGGTCTATCAGAGCTCGCCTGGACGCGGTCTGATACTCTGACCAGTCGCGTAGAAGGACACTTCTTTGCCGTGGCAGACCAGGGCTAGGAGGCGGCTCTTGCCCAGGGTTCTGACCAACGCCTGAAAAATGGAGAAACCCGTTGCAACGGAGAAGAGTCACTATATTATATCCAATCCGATTAATTGGTCCGTGGAGGGCGGGTTTTAATGAAATAATCCCCGAAAGGCATGCAATCCATGAATCTGTGGACCAAACTCATTAGCAGGAGCCTTGTGTTGATCGACGAACTGAACAGTCCAAAAGACTATTCAGTTGGCCCTTGTTGGCTATGAAAGGGACACATGGATCCGGACAGAAGGTTCCTTCGGTCCGTAAATTACGACGCTAGCCTACCGCAGAACTTGGTGCCTTCAGTGCGGGGGAGCACCGGTGCAGCCGGTCTTTACCCTGCAGCAGCTGAAGAATGTGATGGGCTGGCCTGACGGCTTGACCCCAAAACATGTTGGGTGAAGTCGTTAACAACTTCGGCGACGGTCTTCATATTTAAAAATCTACGAGAACGCCGTGTCAATAAATTGCATCTTGGTCTCTGTTCTTATCCAAAACAAACTGAGTTGTCATCGGAGGAGTCAGATGGAAGCTGTAATAATAATACTAATGTTCATTCCCAACTTGTGGGTAGCACAACATCTGGCCGCCTTGACCGGAGGTCCATCGACAATCTTTCACTTTGCGACAAACGTTGGAATTATGCGGGAGTGAACGAAGCAGAAGACATCTCAAAGATAGATACCAAAAAGGAGTCGGATATCTGGCTCTCTTCTGTCATGTCGCTCTCATTGCATCATGAGAAATCTGCTCAAAAGATACTGCCATTCTACGGATGGCTCAGCGCAACTTCTACCCCACTGCTCTCATGGACTTCCAGATACTCTTTAGGGTTTACGTAAGACCACTTCTTGAATGTGCCAAGCAAGTCGTCTACTGGGGACGCAAGGGGGTACCAATTCAAGGGGCGTGCCCAAAGGGCTGCCAGGAAAATGATTGCCGGCCTTAAATCCGTAAACTATGAAACGTGTCTCGCGGTGCCTGGCCACCTAACCCCGGAGTTTCGTCCACTCCGAGGAGACCTAATATTTACTTTTGCCCTGTTTGAAAAAGATCGAGACAAGTTTTCTACTGTTGAATTAGCCAACGCGTGGATGGAAATGGTAAAAGCATTTTCCAGATACTATCGCTCATTTAAGTAAAGCAAAACGTTTCTTGTTTCGTATAGTTGTTGCATGACCTTCCTCCGACGGTTGTCCGCGTTCCATCTAGAACCCCTTTCAAAGCACCACTGGATACTTCTTTATATGCTGATAACTTAAAGAGCAGTGCTACACGCTTTTGATTCCGATTGTCAAAAACTGCGGCGATTTATTGCGTTGAAGAACGTATCCTGAATTCTTGTTTCCTGTAATGTCTGGGTGCCCTCACCGGTACCAGCATATGTATCTACAGAAGATTTGGCTGCGTTCATTAAATTCTGTACAATCAAGCAGGAGTGCCGTCTGATGCATTCGTTTCCCAACTTTGTCTTTTTTACTCATCTCCAACAACTTCATAGTCTAAGGGCACTCCAAGGGTTTGCTTACGACCAGTGATTACAGTGACGGTTTTACTGTTCCTCCGGACCATTTAGAAATGCAGACTATTTTAAATAGCCTCAGTAATTCTGCTGCGCCATGCCCAACAAAGCTCCCGAAATACGATGATTGATACCTGGAGACGTACACCAGCAAGCATACGTACGCCCGTTGTACGGCAGTGAAGCATTGGTGTTGAACACTGATGTCATGCTGTCGATGATGATGGTGATTCCCGTCTCCGCCCCCGCGTTTGACAATCTCGATGGAAAGGCGACGGACTAAGGGGAGAAATTAGGAGACTACCACATGCTCCGTGACGTCTTTTTAGCTAGAAGGATTAAACGCCAAAAGAGAGTTAGATGCATACCTGGTTGCATCCGGCTGCATACCTGCTGCATACATGGTTGACAACATTCGTCAAACTTCGGCTCCGTCACGAAGAGCCTGGGTGTTTTGTGTGTCTCCGCCATTCACCGAGTTAAACTGGTGTGTCCGTGTGATACTCTCACGATATCTTATACCAGTTCCGTCAACTGTTAGAAGTCTGATGAACATAGTCTGCTGGTTTCAAGTTGTGGTGGGAAGGTGTACAGCGATTTGTAATATAAATATTGAAAAGCACTTTATCACCCGCCGAAAACAACCGCCCTGTGGTCAGGCTTTCGAACCAAAGACATTAGATGAGGATCCCAGTCATTATCCTGCCTAGGTATGGGCTGTTTGGTGGTACCCCACCCACACAAAACCATGAACTGCACATATACAAATAAATCATCGCGTGGGTGGTGTCATCTGCCGGGCTGCTCTAATTGTTGCATACAGCAGAGCGGGTAAGCGAAGGCAGGCTACCGCTGGCACCTTCTCTCCTCATTTCCACACACTTCCTGTCCCGCCCCACCAATAACTCTCTCCTTGTTAGTCAACGTAGTAACGATACTATTCTCAGCTTAGATCTCTGACGGAGCCTCCTACGCTGGCTTTCATTTCAAAACAACGACAGAAGGTGCACGACCTATATCGACGCCTGAAAGGAATCCAGGGACACTTGTAAGGCGCGTAACGTATAGTGTGAGCGGCGACAACTTTTTGGGAATTCTGATTGCGTCAGTGTCAACCGACATTATCCTCGTGTTGGGTCATGATTGGCCGTCGGCTTCAGACTTTCGACCAATCGGATCTCGCCTTAAACTAGACCGGCAAGCGTCAAACCATGAACTGCACATATACAAATAAATGCCTCATCGCGTGGTGTCGTCTGCCGGGTTGCTCTAATTGTTGCATACAGCAGAGCGGGTAAGCGAAGGCAGGCTACCGCTGGCACCTTCTCTCCTCATTTCCACACACTTCCTGTCCCGCCCCACCAATAACTCTCTCCTTGTTAGTCAACGTAGTAACGATACTATTCTCAGCTTAGATCTCTGACGGAGCCTCCTACGCTGGCTTTCATTTCAAAACAACGACAGAAGGTGCACGACCTATATCGACGCCTGAAAGGAATCCAGGGACACTTGTAAGGCGCGTAACGTATAGTGTGAGCGGCGACAACTTTTTGGGAATTCTGATTGCGTCAGTGTCAACCGGCATTACCCTTGTGTTGGGTCATGATTGGCCGTCGGCTTCAGACTTTCGACCAATCGGATCTCGCCTTAAACTAGACCGGCAAGCGTCCCGAACTTTTGGCCAGCCTTGCACGAGGTAGGCCTCTCGGCCTTGGCAGCACCTAGCTGTGAGCGGGTAAGCGGGATCCGTGTAAAATTCCGCCAAACACCTCCCTCCTGAAGTCAGTTGACGTAGCTCAGAAGCCGAGGGTTCACTTGCGGGGACCTCACTGGCTTGTGGATCTTGGCTGTCCGGGATGGCGTTTGTAATCCGCGCTCGGGGTGGGCCACCACTGAAGCAGTTGTTGGATTTTCGAGGATGGTTCTGAGATCAAGTGTCCAGGAGCATCCTAAACTTAACTCACGCGGTCCCGTGGGAAGAATCTGCGCATCTGTCGACCGGATATGGTTTGTGTCGTATCCACCTGGTCAAGCCAACTTGAATCTCGCAAACAGCCTTTCCGCGCTGACAAAGGAATCCACGTATGGTGTCTGCCGCTGTGATCAAGAAAAACCACTCTCCGGTTTTCGCTGAGGGAGCACGCAGTTGCTTCATGTTGGTGGTTTAACTGTTCCTCCATCTTGGTTTTGTGGCGACTAGTCTGTCTTTTCTGTGGCCTGATAGTACATGCGGTGTTCGAAGCCTCCTTCAGCACAGTGCCTTTGCTGTTAGCACTCCATCAGGCGAGTTGAGTTTTGGCGTCATTCCGCATGTCAGCAGAAAACTTCGCAAAGTATCGTCCGAATGTCCCTCCCTCCTGGACTTCTGGAGAGACTGCTTCAGAGTGTCAACGAAACGTTCCACCTGGCAATTCGACTGAGGATGAAATGGCGGAGGTTGAGCATGCTGTACTCCCGGGAAAAGTGTGCGAACGCCAACGGTTTAAACTGACTGCCGTTTCTGAGTACAGTAGCTTCCCTTGTTCCAAGGCGACTGAACAGTCAGCGGAGTTCCATGGCTGTGCTGGCAGTTGTGGGGCTGTTCACTAGAAGAATTTCCAGCAGTTTGCTGTGCGTTTCATCTGGCAGCGTCTGTGAAGGAGTCACAAACGGGAGAGTGACCAGAATATGTTTATTGTGTCAACCGATTCATTCTAATACCATCAAAATCAAGATTTATAACGCCCTGAATCCCCAATTGTGGCGAGCTAACAGGTATCATGGTTGCCGGAGGCATGCTTTCACAAGTTGACAGGCTTATCACATCTGAGACCCAAAAGTGGCCGACAAGGATTGGACTAGAGAGATGGTCAACGACTTCTTCAGCTGCGTGCAGCCCGCAGACTGCATTTATGCAGTACTACCGAAATGGCCGAAGTCGTTTGGCCACATGGTGTCATCCAGCGTCATACCGTCTACAAACAAACTGACCATGTCGTCATCAATTTCGACGTCGCGGATAGATAGATAACTGGGTATTCCCATCACACACTCATCCGGAGTAGTCTCTCATTTCATTCGCCGGCCCATGGAAAAACTGCCCCGCATCGGAGAGAATCGCAAATCCGGATGTTGGATGAATTTACCAGAATAGTTTTCCAGAGTCTATACCAAACAACCCACCATCAGATGTGAATTCATACTGTGACGAGATCGCCAAGGAAAAGGAAGAGACCTAGAAGGCTGGTTTCAGTGCCTGGCAGAACGGTCCATGGCATACTGCTCCGCCCAACAAGGTATATAAAAAACACGGCAGCTTCAGACAGACCGTTATGGATACAACGGAAGATCATTGTGACCTTATTTATAGGATAATCACAGGGTGTCCCATGAGGTCGTTATGTAATCTCTGTGAGGTGGCGAGAAGTGTCGAGCTAAACATGCTTAATCCAGATTGGCCGACATCCTGACCAATCAGGGCATGCCTTCGCTTGGTCCGTAGCCTACACGTGACATCCGACCAAATGTGATGTTCTGTTATTAGGGGCGGCTGACCTCCCCACGCTGGTAATGCGCAAAGAGTATTTCAGTTGATCCGCTCAATAGGGCCCTGGAAACCGCTTGTGAACGAGACCATCAAAGATCGGAATGGAGTGGTCATCTTGAATAAAGAAAAACGCGTGGACTGCTGGGCCGAATACTTCTAACGGCTACCGTGTCCATCTGCTGCTACTCATCTGGATCCCACAGCTGCCGTAGAACACTGCATGGTGGATGTGGAGCACGCTCTTTCAGAGGCTTACGACTGCATATGGTCTCTCAAGCGCCACCGAGCATCTGGTCAGGATAACATCCCACCCGCATTATTGAAAGACGGGGGTGAAATCCTCAGTTGGCGCTTGTCTGACCTGCTTTCCTGCGTTAGGAAAAGGCAGACCGTTTCAGACAAGTGGCTTGGGTGTCGGTGGTAATACCCGTTTTCAAGAGAGGGACTCGTAGTGACTTTGGCAGCCACAAGGGGCTCAGCTTGACTCCAGTTGTAACAAGACAGACATTTGTGTTTCGTCGCTTTTTGGTAGCTCGTGGAACCGACCCGGGAGCAAAGATTCGGGTTCCGGCCAGGTGGGGGTTCTCAACTCTTCACACTCCGTCATGTGCTAGAACAACGCCGTGCGAACAAACGATCAAAAATATTCCCGGATTTCCAAGGCGCGATCGAATCGGTTGACCGGTTTGTTCCGTTTGACACGCTTGCCCATCAAGGAATGCCACGGGGATTTGTGAATATAACACGTTCATTGTATTACCAGACTTGCGGGCGTGTGGGAGTATACGGAGAGCTCTCCAAAAACTTCCGTACACAAGGTGGCGTCCTTCAGAGGTGCCCGCTCTCTACATTCTCACTTAATTCCGCAATCGATGAAATATGACAACACTTGAAAGTAACCAGACGAAATTATTTTCATCTTCGAAAAGGAAGGGCCGAAGTAATCTCGTCCTTTGGTATTTACTTTGCACCCGCAAAGTCTAAGGTCATCCTCATGAACATACGGACACTGTACAAGCCACTTGCAATCCAGAGGAAGGCGTTCAAAGATGTGGAACCTTTTACCTCTCTCGAAAGCTGTAGTAATTGTGATCATAGTGTGGCAGATGAGGTCGATCCACGAATCTGCAAGGTTCGGGTCGCGTTCGCCAATTTGAGACAACTATGGCGTCAAAACGGTATATCCATGAATCTCGAGGGATGTGTGTATCAGACTACAGTACGGACTGCTTTGTTGTACGGCTGTGAGGCTTGGCCTGTTCGAGCTGCGGAACTCGGATGTCTTCAGGCTTTCTACAATCGTTTTCTCAGAACCATTGCTCGTGTGGGTTGGTGTCAGCGGATCCATTCAGGGGAAATTAGAAGGTGAATTTTCGGTTGTGCAACAGGAATTCCCCTTGATGACTGTGTCCAGCACCAAAAGCTGTGTTGGTTAGACCATATACTGCGTGTGCCAAATTATCGTTTACCGAGAGTGCTGTTTCCGTTCCCCATTCAGAGTGGCGGAAGCAGACAGGCGGCCAGCCGTTGATCTCACAGAAGGGGTATGAAAGAGCTTACAGAACGTTTGGGCGCTGTCGGTGCTACTTATCTCCCAGCATGGGGACCGCGTAAACCCTTCTGCGAAGATGTTGCAAGATATGGCTGCCAGTCTATGTCAATGGCGTTTTTTATATCAGTTTCTATGCAGATTGCTTGAATGAGTATCTGAAGGTATAGGTACCTCGGAATGATTTTATTAAGGCTCAACTAAGTCATTTCCCCGTTCGATTTCATAATGGGGCTTCCAAGTAAATCATGGTTTCATGACAGCAAAGCACCAATGTTGGGCACTGATATCATGCCGTCGATGGGGATGGTGATTGTTGCTAGGGTGACGTCAGCTTGGCTGTCAAAGGTAGAGGTTATAGTATCGTTTTTCAATCTGACCTGCTTTATGGGTCAGATACGTGGCCACTGCGTACGAAAGATTTTCAGACTGTGTTCGACCATCAGTGCCCCTGAAGCACTGCTCAGGTCTGGTTGAGGAAATCTGATTACTAATGCTTAAATGCGCCGGATGGTTTTCGAGAATGTTCACTCCACGGGTGACGCTGGTTAGGTTATGTACTTCGTATGGCAGAGGACCGTTCGCGTCTTATTTCATACATCGCTGGGCATTGCATCTGATATAGATAGCCCAGGGTCTGACAGTCCATAATTTGGCAACGAGACATGAGGGTTTCCACCAGTCAACCCACTCGTGTCGCTATCTACCACCTACCCCGATAGTGGCTGCGGGACAAACGAGACGGACTCTGGAAGATATGGCGATATCATGCATCAAATGGCGATCCTGCACCAAAGCTATAACCTTCAATGCCTATTGCTCTCAATCCCTGGCACCCCTTGCAAGCCAGCCCACATTCAGGCATGTTTCACGAACACTGCTTAATGCCTGTTCCTGAAGTCAAGTACACAGATGAATATAGGGTGCTCCGGATCATTTTGGATCTACCTCACTAAAATCTGCCAACTTGGTTTGGTGTTCAGCCTGACCCTCTCGCTATACTGGGTAGGCCTCCGCTCCGTAAAGCTAAGTCATGCTAGGAAGACCGGAGGTAAACAACTGGATAGAGCAGTGCGTCCTCGTACTACCGATCGTCGTATCATGAAGCGATCTGGACGTGGTCGCCATAGCCTCTAGTTTGAAGGCGGAAAGGCGTGTAGTCGGGACCAAAGGTTATCGATTATGAAAGCATCTTTGATGTCTTTTTCGCCGAAATGACTGGACAAAAGGGATTGGTCCTGAAAATTGCACAATCCGGTCGCCCAATTAGTAACTGTGAATGCCGGCGAAATATCACATGAGTTGAAAAAA